>NW_022196906.1:88251229-88296229 GCF_008632895.1 Mastomys coucha | reverse complement strand
ATGGTTGTGGGTCACCACAACATGAGGAGCTGCATTAAAGGGCCATGTATTAGGAAGGTTGAGGTTTGCTGGTCTATTTAGATCTCACTACATGAGTCTTTCCCCTTAGCTAGCTCTCCCTGGAAACACCCAGACACACCCAGCAGTGTGTTTTACTAAAGCCTGAGTGTGCATCTCGATCCAATCAAGTTGACAAGGAAGAGGAGCCATCACAAGCACACTCTGACTGGCTATTCAAACATGTCTCTTTAAGCCTTACTGTTGGATATAGACAATATGAAAAAGAAAAAGCACACGGGCAACACTCCTCTGGGGCTTTGGGCCTCAATAAATTACCAATCAACTAGTAGACTTCTTGTTCTCCTTGTGCTCTGATGTAATTGCCACATTGTTAAAGGAGTTGTCAGGGTCAGAGCCTGGACCCTCCTTTCCCTCACAAGTGAGGCTCAGTCACCTGTCCTGACCAGCCAATGAAATGGAGAAGTAACGGTGAAAAACAGAGAGATTTATTTAATGTGTCCATAATGGGAAGAGTGGCAAATGAACTGCTCAGTAGTTCCCATGTCTATTGTCCTAGGGTACTGATAGGAAGTTTAAGTTTAAATAGAAGGCAAGAGGCATGGCATGCTTAACTGAAAAGCTCTACCAAGACATGGTCTCACCCACCACCATGGTCCTTCCTGCAGGGTAGCTGATGAGTCAGAACTTTGTGAAATCCTCATTGGGAGGCAAGCCCCCGTCTGGCTGGTGCCAGGGCCTAGCTTTTTCCTTTTTGATGGGAAAGCTCCATTTCTCAGGATCTATAGGCAAAGAGTGGGAACACATATCTTTTTAGAGTATCTTCATTTCTTCTAGGATGGTCACAATATAAGTCTGCACAGTAGTGTGGTGGTTTGAATAAGAATGGCCCCCATCAACTCATGTGTTTGAGTGCTTAGTCCATAGGGATTGGCACTATTAGGAGGTGTAGCCGTATTGAAATGGGTATGTGTTTGTTGGAGGAGGTAAGTCACTAAGGGATGGGATTTGAGGTCTCAGAAACTCAAGCCCAGGCTCAGTGGTTCAACATCTCTTCCTAATGACTGCCAACCAGATTTAGAACTTCCATCTCCTTTCTAGCACCGTATCTGCCTACACAATGCTATGCTTCCCACCTCTGACAATAGCAGATTAAACCTCTGAAACTGTAAGCCAGTCCCAATTAAATGTTTACCTTTATAAGGTATGCTGTGGCCATTGCATCTCTTCACAAGAATAAATGCCCTGACTGAGACAAGAAGTCAGAGTTGAACTTGGCAAAACCCAGCTGTTTAGGGTTGTGACTGTGCTTACAGGAGTTTTTGAGCAGGCATTTGAGAGGAGCCTTCACTGATACTTGAGGTGGCTTTGTTTTGGAAGTTGAGCCAGGGACTTGCAAGTTGCATTGTGTATGGACTGTAATTACACACAGTGCCGAAGCCTGCTGATGGAATAGATCCCTGCTCTTCACAATTGCCATATGACCTCCAGCAAGGTCTCTCTTCTTTCTGGGTCTCTGTCTTGCCATTGAAAATTGAGAGGAAGGTATTATCTATTTTGTGGAGTGTGAGCCCTGAATGGATTCACATATGTGAAGTATGATCGTCTATATCACATATATAATTGTTGATGTGTGTTTGTTCTTCTCTGATTAGGTGCATCGTGTTACGTATATTAAAACAAGGAAACAAGTAATATTCTTTCAAAAAGCAAGTCCAGAAGCTTAACTGTAATTGTAGTGACATCATATATATTAGATGTGTATACTACTATATATATATATATATATATATGTATATATTCTATTGAAGATGCCCAAGCTGAGCCTTTTGGATTGATCTGACAGTATCCCAGAAGCTTGGTTTAAATGCTCCAGTATACTTCCAGCCCTTCTGGGACTTCTCAGCTTCCTCCCCAGCTACTCAACTACCTCACTGGTATAGCAACTTGTTGTGAAATATCTCTCGTAGATGTATATGTTTGAACACTGGGACTTCAGCTGCTGTCCAGCACTGCTGGAAAAGGTTGTAGCTCCTTTAAGACAATGGTTTTCAGCCTTCCTAATGCTGTGACCCTCTAACACAGTTCCTCATGTGGTGATCCCCAACCATAAAATTATTTTATTGTCACTTTATAACTGTAACTTTGCTACTGTTATGAATTCTAATGTAAATATCTGCTATGCATGATAGTTGATATGTGACCCTTGTGGGAGTTGTGACCCACAGGTTGAGAACTGCTGCTTTAGAAGGTAGAGCTTCTTATGGGGTTGCCATCTCCTTCAGTTCTTTTAACCCTTCCATAAGGGTCCTCATCCTGTATCCAATACTTGGCTATGAGTATCTGCATCTGTCAACAGTGTCAACTCAACTGGACCCCTGGGGACTCCCAGAGTCTGTTTGGCTATGAGTACCTGCATCTGTCAATAGTGTCAACTCAACTGGACCCCTGGGGACTCCCAGAGTCTGAGGCACCAACTAAAGAGCATACACTGGCTAGTCTGAGGCCCCTGGACATAGGTAGCATAGGACTGCCTTGTCTGGTCTCAGTGGGAGAAGATGTGCCTCAAGGATAGGGAGATATGGGTGAGGCACCCTCTCAGAGGTGAAGGGGAGGAGGTTGGGGGAAGGACTCTGAGGGGGGATGGAAGGGGAAGGACAACATTTGGGATGAAAACATATAAAATAATGAAGAAGAAGAAGGAAGAGGAGGAGGAGGGGAGAGGAGGAGGGGGAGGAGGAAGAGGAGGAGGAGGAGGGGGGAGGAAGGAGAAGGGGAAGAAAGTGGAGCCTTATTGCAAGGAGTGAGTCACTACAGGTGGCCCTTGTGGTTTTATGCCCACTCTCTGTCACCTGACACATTGTGACTATTCTCTTTACAGGCCTGCTTCCATTCTCAGTGCTGACTTTGTGATGGATCCCAATCTCAGGACCCTCTTTTGACAAGGAGGAGCCCAGCCCTGCTGGTACTGCTCCTCAGAGGTTCCTCTTTAAAGAAGGATGAAAAAAGATGTACTTAGTGCCTATGTAAGCAACTGTCTGCTGTGTGTAGATGGATTTCAGCTCCCCTGGGAAGATGCTAAAGCCACAGGGATAATGAAGGAGAGATGTCTAAGGCTAAACTCAGAGTTGATGGAATTTAATGAAATGATGCTTTATGTAGTCCCAGCACTTAGTAG
Organism: Mastomys coucha; assembly: GCF_008632895.1. Classification (NCBI taxonomy): domain Eukaryota; kingdom Metazoa; phylum Chordata; class Mammalia; order Rodentia; family Muridae; genus Mastomys; species Mastomys coucha. The sequence goes on along the minus strand of NW_022196906.1, from coordinate 88,293,033 downwards.
GTAGTCAATAATTAATACCTTCCCTGAAACACTGGAGAACTTGATAATGAATAATTCACTTCTTTCAAGCTCACTGAGTCATTTATCATTTGTGGATAAAATTTGGTGTTTGGATTAATTGATACTTGCCAAAAGCTGAAGCTTGATTACACAGAAAGTTTTATCAAATAAATTTAGAACTATTGAGATTGCTATTTATAAAGTTTCCCACCAGAGGGCAGGCTGCAAAAGCTGATGGCTTTTCAGCCCTGAAGGTCTGGCCATTTACCTTGCACGGTTGTCTCATTTTTTACGTTTTTTAGAGAGGAAACTCAGCTTCCCTCATGGTGACAGTTGTCCCCGCCTTCTCAACATCCATTTTAATATAACCCAAACTCCATCCTTCATGTTTAGGGTTTGGCTGACTCTGAAATCCACAAGTAATTTTGCCAAAAATGACATCTCACACCTGCTTGTTAAAACAGGCCTTTAAAAGAGCCACCTTGTCCCCTCAGCAGGCAAAGCAGTGAGAACCTTGAAACGGTTTTGAGACCTGAATTTGGAATAACACATGAAGATGTCTCAGCACATTCAAAATCAGCTCGGACTCTGAGCATGTTTAGAGACATAAAAGTATATTCTAGATTTACCAGCTTCTGTTGTGCTATGAATCTAGTTTGTATGCAAATCCTTGGAATACTGAGAAAATGTAACGTTCCTACATATTCCAAGCAAAATCCATCACCCTCGAGATTTAAATATCTGCTCTTTAAATCTGAAGTCTAGGAGCACCAGACCAATTTTCTATTGCTTTCTACAAATGTGTGTTGGCTTAAGTTAGGGACAGGATTTCTAATACTCTGTCATTATCCATCCTTGGGTAAAATCATCACCCATCTCTTCGAGTTAAATTTTGTGTAAAAAATTTATCTCTAGCACTTGTTTAGTATCTCTTGATTCTGATTTAGTGGACTTATACAGCAGAGTAGTGACCACTGCACAAAAATCATTAAATCTAAACAAAACAGGGGGAGACACTGAAAGCAAATTCTAAGGCATTCTATAGTCAATTCTCGAAGTCCAAGGAGTACAATTTGTGATCTTCTCTGTCCTGCTCCCTTAAACAAAGAAATCAGGAAACCTTTCACTTAACCTAAAAGTTACTTTTCCCAATTAAGTTCTTTACAAGCTGGTGGGTTTTTAGAAGCTGTCTTACTAGTGAAAAAAAAAAGAGATTAAACTATAAATCAGAACAGAAGATTCAAATAGTATTTGATGTCAAAAAATCAGAATTTATAAAAGGGTATTTTTTCTGGATCAGAATATTTTTACCCTATAACATCACAAGCAGTACTTTATTTCCCATCCATCAGGAATGCCAGCTTTGTTTGTATAGCTAAGCTAGGAACATTGTTTCAATGGAGGAGAATGTATCCCAACACATGTTTCTTATTTGAGAGAGGTTGTACAATTTAAGACTTCTCACCATAAGAACTCTGCAAACTCACTTCAGGGTACTATTCTTAGTGTGGAATTTATCTTCATAGAGACAAAGAACTCACCATAGTTAGGGTAAAAGATACACAAAATTGAGGTCATGCCTGGAACCTAGCCCTTCTGGCTATTTCTGGAAAATAACCTTTTCATTTCAACACAAACACAATCAGAGTTTCTTGAAATTCAGCTGCCTCAAGAACACAATCAACTGGGAAAAAAATCAAGTTATGGAGGAAATCAGTTAAGTGTCCAGAGCCTCCTCCTTCTCAGTTCAGTAAAAGAAAATTGGAATCAAAACGTTTATCCAGGAGTCTGTTGTAGTCAAAAAAAAAAAAAAAAAGAGCTTGAGCTGCACCCCAGCTCATTGGCTAAACGTTTGCTGATCTCTCAGAGGACCTGGGTTCAATTGCCAGAGCCCATACTATGGCTCATGGGAATACACCACCAGTTCTAAGGATCCAGTGCCCTCTTCTGGTCTCCATGGTTACAAGGCATGCAAGTGGTGCACAGACATACACATGGGGAAAATACAATTACACAAAATAAAATCATTTTTTAAAATATTTTTTGAAAAAATACCATTTCTTTAAAATATATTTTAGGTAATTTTTAATGATGTTTGAAGAAGTTAAAATTTATCTTGAGAAATTATCAATTTCTTGACTATCATTCAGCTTAAAACCAAAAGCTGTTTTCTAAACTATTATCTAAAAAAATGTTTCTGTATCTTTTTTTTTCTTTGTGAATGACCTCATAAAGAGGAGCCTTTGAGTCAACCTTCCTATGCCATTTTCGAGCTCTGAGAGAAGGATTAACTAATTAATGCAGCTAATATTATCTATAAATTATTGCACAAAAATGGCATTCTGAATAAAAGGTGTTTGGCTTCAGGGTGGTTTTGAGACAGAGTCTTGTTATGTCACAAAGCTGATGTTAAACTTACTATGTAGCCCAGATGGCCTTAAATTCATAGTGATCGATCCATCCTCCTGCCTCAGATTCACACATTTCTATGACTATTGGTCATATAGTCATATATGTTTAGATCACATAGTTAACATTTTTGTATTAAGTAAAATGATCTAATTTTTGTCAGACTTAATAGGCAAAAGATTATTCTTTCCAAATCCTTGTGAACATTCCTAGATGCTGATGTTCAGTTTTATAGTGAGTCCCCTGAGTATGAGAGTTCTCAACCCACCCACCAGGCAGGTGACACTGAGCTAAGTGCTGGTCCCCTTCCAGTAGGATCCTAACACATCCCCTTCCAGAATGATTCTAACATGGCTTTGACAAGTGGGCATAATTACACCATATGAAGACTATTAACACTATTCAAAAAATAACTAGGAGCAACTCCTTAGACTATGTCTTTTTAATTTTATGGAAATTTAAAACAAAAAAATAATGTTTCAGTTCTTCCTGAATATAGGAAATTTTCAACATGGAAAGAATGGAATCGGAGCATGTGTTTTGGAAGGATATTGTGCTAGCTAAGCATATTCCTTGTAACTTATTCTACTGGAAGCCTAGAGGGAGGAAAAGGGGGTGGGTGGAAATTATTTGGCAACCATATAAGCAGATACTTTAAAAGTGGTTGTATTTTCCTAATATGATAGATGGAAAATTAGTTAAATTTAGAAGGAATAGGAGAAAAACATTTGGGGTGACTTGTATTTTTTTTCCAACAGGAAAACCAATTTCTCCTTCCCCACAAACTCAATGGAAGTGGCCAAGCTAAACTGCAGGTCAGTGGAAGCAGTAGATGAGTTGAGTCTAAGAACTTAGAGACACAGCTCCTGAAACGTGTAATGTGGGCTGGAATTGAGCAAGTCAACGCTAGCCAACCTGCATGCTCTGTGTATGCAAGTTCCTCTAGAGAACTTAAATTCGGTTTTTGAAATATTTGAGACCAGGGTGCCATTACCGGGGCTAGACTTTTAGTAACATGAAGTTTTACCTCCAGGCTCTGAATGCGGTGGCATTTATTATCATCTACTGATAGACATCTTTGAGGAAAATTTTAAATCCTAGCTTGTGTGATAAGCAACTGAAAAAAAATGGATTAAAATCTCATTGAGATTGAAAGCGTTGTGTGCGTAAAGCTGAATATGGGTGCATATACTGGATATGTGATTATGCTATTTATCACATGTCTCATATGTCTCAATGTGTATTGTTGTTGTTGTTGTTGTTGTTGTTGTTTTGTTGACTGACTTGAAGAACAGATTTCAAAAGTGGGGGTAGATCCTTAACCACTTGAAAAACATTTGCAAGAGCCAGAGATCTGAGCAAATAGTTATCCTTCGACAAATATCCACAACATTTGGGGAAGTAATCGAGCCTTGGTGTTTGTATCCATATAGTAGATGGATGCTGCCCCTGACAGTCTCCTTATCACTATAAAATGAAGATATGATGAGCTATGTAAAAACACTGGGCAGAAGGTTATGAAAACAGTACCTTTTACCGTATTTCTAACCTTTTACCGAATTGCCTCTCCTTAGACACAGAGAAGCCAGAAGTGAAATTACTCCCTAAAGCCTGAGCCATGCACAGTAAATACTCACACTCTTCCAAATGAGTTTCCCCGTACACTCCTTTCTCCTAGGATAATGTTTCCTCTCTTTCTGCACTCCTAATTCCTCTCCTCTGGGATAAGGCTCTAATTGTATTTAGCTCTGTGCAGTGCAGTGTGAAATAATCAGGTCATTGGTTTCTGTGGAGGCCTTAAATCTGCAACCTACAATGGCTACTGTTTTGCTGCAAATTAACAGCAACATCTTCACAATCATGTAAGCAATTTATCTTGTTGTGGAAGAAGCCAGAGGTTTGCCCAGGAAGAAGGGCATTGGGTGATGGAATGCTAAGTTATAAGAAATCAATAGGAATAAGTAAGCTTGGAAGGAGAACTGGCAGAGAGACGCAGAAGCAATTACTAACAGGCGGTGTAGAAGGAAGGACTGTTGTCATGTTACATGGCACAAAAAAAAATGTAATGAAGATATGACCTGTAAAAACATGGCCTGAATTACAGTTAATGGAAGGTCGCCAATATAATAGACTAAGTCTCGGGCAAATCTCTTGGCTCTGTCAGTACAGTTTGGATACTTAAAGAGAAGAAGCAAAAGCCTTGAGAGAGCTAATACCCACTCCTTAACATAGAGGAACTAAAGTTAGGTGTGGGTTATGGTGCAAGCATCACACCCATAAGAGAAGAGGACCATTGCAGATGTGAGGCTAACCAGATCAAGACTTTTCCAGCATCCTTAGAGCCCCACTTCTAGTGCTCGTCTCAGAAGGCCAAGTGCCAAGATACAGAAGAAGTAGGAAAAGACCACTGGACAGCTGTTTTGGCTACAGCAAGCCTTATGACTTTGAGGAGTTTATGAACCTAAAAGAGAAGCAATGTTCAACCAGTACAGGACAGGAGGTGCCATGGGAAATATCTGTTACAATCTGTTTATTATCAACGGGATCATATAAAATATTTATAATGTGGAAATTCTATTCTAAATTAACAGACTTTTTTTCAGATTTATAGAAGAGTAGATCAGGAATTATTCTAAATATGATCACATGCCCTCAGTCTAGTCTCACATCTTGGGCAGTCCATTTCAACCTGACGCTGATACATTATTACTGACTAAAGCTCATAGTTGACGTTAGGGTCTGCATTATAGGTTCTATGTGGATATTCCTTCTTGAGATTCCTAAAGTTTCTATTATAAATTAACTAAATGTGTGTTACAAGTCTATACAATGAATTAGAAGATTTCTCAAAATACTTTGTAAGTTCTTTGTTATTATAACAAAAATTAGAAAACTGTTTTTGATATAGCAAATTTGGGACATTTTACTGAAATACATACATGCAGTCTTATTTTAATGGACATCTGGAAGGATCCAGTGAATTGATCCTTCACTAAGAAAGACAATGATTGGCACACATGAAATGCTTAATGCTGCAAGCTACTATCATTGCTGTACTTCATAATTCTCTTTGGGTTGTTTGGGTTTTTTGTTTTTTGTTTTTCTTTTGTTTTTTGAGAGAAGATCTCAAGTGGCCATGCTGGCCTTTGACATCCATATGATGATCCTGAACTCCTGGTCCCCCACTCTTCATAAGTTCTAAAATACAGGCTACCACACCCAGCTTTATACTTAATATTTCTTTATGTTATAGAATTTGCTTGGGAGAAGATAAATGGCATGGTATCCTTAGTACACCAAGGAAACCAAAATGATTAATAGTTTCACAAAGTACTAGAACTTGCAAAGAGAACAAAATCACCCTTACATTTTAAAGGCAGAGTATGTAACCAAAAGGCAGAGTGGCTAAGAGTCATTTAGAAACACAGACCTGAAATACCTGTCATGTAGCAATGACCTCCAAGAGTGCACTTACTCATCAACACTGAGCAATGACATCACCACCAGTAGTCATTATTCCGTTGATCACATGGGGTGCCCATGGAAAATGAACTTTCCACCTGCCTCTCATGCAGTGAGGATTAGCAGGCGAGAGTGAAATAGGCCAGTAAAACCTCTCAGAGCTGTAGTTAAGATTGACTCCTAGTCCTTTTATTGGGACCATTTTAATTTAATGACATCGGAATGTAATTGCTAAATCAGGTTGAGCACTTCCCACACCTGAAGTGCTAAAATCCTTGGACCAGAACACTGAAGGTTTTTCACTGTGATATTCCTCCGTAGCAAGCTAACAGTGTTCTACCAATTATCTTCTGTATAATAAACATACAGTATTTGGCCTAGACATTTGTCATATAAAGCTCTCAACTATCAATCAGAAAATTAGTTGATTTCTAAATTATATAGATTAAATGTTGGTTGAAATTATTTCCATACTTTGGGTCTGCATTTGATAAATCCTAAAAATAATTATTACATTGCTCTGCTAATTTGGGAATGTGGCACATTGTAGTATCAGCGAGGATTGTCTAGGCCTCTGGTTAAGATACAGATAGGGGTTCCAGAGGTCTGCAGTACGACCCGAGACTGTACATACCTAACCTACTGCTGGTGCATCTGATGTGTTGGCACTCCAAGGATATAATTTCAGTTGCCAGTGTGGGCTTGGCATACTCTGGAATCAGTGACATTTCATAAAAGTCACTAAACAATTGGAGCCTTAGGTACCTGTCCTTAAAAAGGGAGCTAAGAATAGAAACGTCTCTCTGTACTGATCACTGTGGGCTTAAAACGAGACAACAAAAAACAGAGCAGTCAAGTTAAAGCTAAGTGCTCAAAAGATCCACACAAAGCTAGCTGAGGTCACTTCTGTAACTTACCCTGTTTGACAATGATGGGATGCATAGCTCTCCTATTTCAACTACTTTTGCTCTCACTGGAGCAATTTAGTTACTGACTCATGAAAAGCAAGAGGCTCAACAACTAAGGTCAGCCTAGCAGGAAGCTTAAGGTAAGGATGAGGAGAACTAGTGTGAGAGGTTCAGGCCGGGATGCATGGGACAGTCAAATCCACAGTGAGTAAAGGTTGAAGCCAGAACTTGTATTGCCCTTCATCCAAACATCAGCATACCCTATCCAATTCATCACCCACATAGCTCCTAGGCAAACCCTACTAAACAGCCTCCAGGATCAAAACTCTACTATTTCCTGTCTGTTCTTTTTGGCTTTCTTATTGTCTTCATATTTCTGCCTAACCAGGAAAAAAAAAGTGGCTCCTTCAAAGTGTTACCGCCCTACAGAGTCACATTGAAACTCCAGAATGCAGGTTTCAAGACCTGGGCTAGCAATGCCTCCCCACCATCTTTATCTTTAGTTACTTATGGGCTCCTCTGGCCTCCTTGAACAACAGGCATCATGAAAGCTCTGACTTGCTGCCGGCCTCTGCTCTACCCCATCTTGTGTGAGAAGAGATCCACCTCTGGGTCTCTGCTTGGTTCTCCGTGGAATCGTTTAAGATCTCACTTGAGCAGTCATGTCCCTAGATGCCTCTTTAGTCCCCTATGTGTTTCTGATGCTCTACTCAGACCAACACTTGTACTCTGAGTACAACCAAGTCACAATCATCAGACATGGGACAGGGTCCATTTTAATTAGATCCCCTAATCCCAATCAAGTGTTCAAAGGGTCAAGGTCACAGGAATAACTTTGTGAGAACTAAAAACTACCCATTTGAGCCCTACACATATACTAGTGACAGCTACCCCAGCCAGCTCAGAACCCAGAATAAATGAATGCAGATGGGAGGCCTGGGCCTTAGCTTGGCCCAACATGTCTCCCTGAGCTACAACATTCAAAGTGCCAGAAGGAGAAAAACTCAGAAGAGTACAGGGGGGTCACAAGAGATAAAAAATAAATAAAAAGATGGTTGGGAAGAAAGGGCCTGGAGAAGGGAAAATGGAGAGAAGTGTGAACAGAAGAAAGAAGGAAAACACCGGGGCTTGGGGGCTTACAAGAATGACTCTGGGGCTACTGGCAGACCCTCCCTTGGCACTGTGTCTCTCTACTGCTGCCTGTCAATTCAAATTGTTCTCATTAAAACACACAGAGAAAAACACTGAAAGAAGATTTCTCCAGGATTAAAAATGAACTGCAGGGTAATGAAGCAGAATTCTATAACGCTGTTAAGCAGCTCCTTCCACTTGCCCTTCTTGTGTTCTTTATAATGTAATCAATACATGCAAGAGGTTATATGAAAGATGTATGCAAGTTATACATCATGATACTATTCTAGAAATAGGCCTCCCAAGGAAAATATAAGAACACCCAGCCTATGAGTCAGTACCTTATCTGTGATGTATCTAACTCTCCTGTGAGTCTTTCTGGATGGCTCTCTTCCCCTCCCCCTAAACATGAATCAAGGCACCAAATTCTCGGTTCTCAGTCCTCCCCTTACTTAGTACACATGTGTGCACATGTCTTCACGTCCACATACATGTATTTTAATAGTGTTCAGTGTTGGTCAGTTGTGAAGAGCGATGGCATAATGGATATGTTTATTTTATGTAATATTTCTAAGATTTATCTGCACTGTCATAGATGATGCTATTACTCTTGCTGCTGGGGGCTTTTGTATTGTGTGAATGTGCTTGCCTGTTTTCCTGTTGATGGGGTCTAAGTTGTATGAAAGTTTCCACTGTGGTGGTCACTGAAGCTACAAATCCCCTTACGTATGCTCCCTCCTGTGCATGCCCAAGGGGGCTCCTAAAGAAATCATAAGTATAAGATATACAATTATAAAAAAAACAAAAATGATTTTTACAAACATAAAATATTTATCTACTCGTGGATATATTGTAGTAAATTTCTAGGAACAAATAAAGAACTAATGATTCCTAAAGAATAATATATCCTGAGTCTTCCTGTATAAAACATTAAAACTTAAGAAAACTAAGGCTAATCAGTAGTTAGGTGTGTCATCATGGACATAAATTATAGATCATTCCAAGAGAACAGAGAGCCAAGAAATAGAAACCACAATACCCAGAGGAAATTTCTGAAGAAATGCAAAACTAGCAATAAGTGGTATTATCAAAACTGGCTATACATTTGAGATAAAATCTTAACTAGAAATCTACTGTCCACCAAACCCAAAGCTGGTCTCTAAAATAGAGTCACTACAAATAGCAAGACTTTACAGCAATTGAGAAGAAACTCCTTTGGGGGTTCTCGGACAAAAGGGCTTATTAAATGAGTACAGAACTGTTAACCCCATAAGAACACACTACACACCCCAAGACTTACAAACTATGTTGCTAAGTGAATATGGATAAATATGTGCCATATAAAAAGCACTCTAAAAGTTTGTGCAAAGAGGGTCAAACAACTCAGATGGAAAGGGGAATTATTAAAGTATAACCAATTCAATAATATGGAAGACACAAATAGAGATGCACTTTCATTTTGTACCTACCGACTGCTAAACATTAAGGGGGTAAAAATAAAATAAAATAAAATAAAACTGGTAACATCACTTTGGAAAAAGAATTTTGGTGTTATTTTGTAAAAACCTGAGTGGCCATTTTAGATTTACATACAGCTCAGCACTTCCACTCTTCAGTAGATAGGACAGATGGCCATCAAGTCCTGGAACAAAATGCATAATAACTACTTTATTGTTGCTACCTTACAGCACAATCTAAAAATGACAGTACACGCAGCTCCAGACTTTATAACTGCTCTCAGTGCATTCTAAAGAAGCCTTCAGTCCTAACTAAATACAGAGATACATGAAACTCTCACTGTCACAGTGGTTTTTGCCCAGGCTTTAAAAAACTGGAGTTTCTTTTTTTTTCTTTCTTTCTTACAGATTGTAGCTCCCTAGAGGGTCTGATGAAATGGTGGAATCTGGAAAGGCTCTAGCCTATAAAAGCTCATGACTAACATAAAGAGCTTCATTCCTCCCTGACGTCTTTGAGCATGACCTCAGGGTCTCTGTTTCCCAAGTTGAGGGCTCATCTCAATTTTATTCTGTTCCTAGGGTTAGAGCTTAAAGAGATGATTATTTCTCAGTGTCTACGTCTGAGCTGCCAACCATTTGGCTTCTAAATGAACAACATGCCCCCTTTTTAGGATAAAGGAATCGGTATTTAGGGGTGCTTCTTGAACTCGCCATATCAGTACATCTAACAGTCCCCAGGGGAGTAGACATGTCCACTCAGAGGGCAGCAACAAGCACCCAAGAAGCCCACTTCAGGGTTGTGCCTCCTAGACCAGGCTGCCGAGCAGCTTAATAGTCTGTGTATACTGAGAACTCCTGTGGGGAAGTCAGTCCTGAGCAGTGTTGGCATGGATAATGGAAACAACATCATATTTATAAATACAGGTTTTCCTGGGTGAATTATCAAGAGTCCAGGAACATTAAAAAAGTAAAGGACTCAGTCTTCCTTCTAGCCTGCTCCAGTGGGCCAGCAAGATGACTCGGTAAATAAAAATGCTTGCCATCGAGCTAATAACTTCAGTGCAATTCCTGAAAGTCACACGGTAGAATAAGATATGGGGTAGAAAGAACTGGATAATCATATATTTTCCTCTGAAGCCCACCATGAATAACATGGTACAAGAGAGTCTATACACACGCACACGCGCACACACACACACACACACACACACACACACACACACACACACCAAACAAACAAAATATAATTTAAAAAAGCATACTAGGTGTGCTTTTTATAAAAGGTGTGCTTTTTTTCATATATTAATGAACACTTAAGACAATGTATATGTGTGTATATGTGTGTATATATATATGACATGAGAAACTTCTTTTTTGAGTTATTGGTCAAGGGAGTCCAAGAGATATTCCACAAATAATATACGTATTATACTGTCTTCTTGTTGCCTCCAAGAATTGAAGGTAAGGTCCTATGACTAAAGATACCACATATGTCAGACACAGGACTTGGATGATTCTGCTGAATCCAATGTGGAAGACTTCTTTCTAAAATGTAGCTCTTATAGTACCAAAAGGTGCTATGCAAGATGCCAAGGGGGAAAAGTAATCAATAGCCTTGAATATCTGTAAAGCTTTGACCCGTAACAGTGACCAGGATGGCAAGAGAGGTCAAGGCTGCAATAGTGGTATTTATATCTTGGGAGTAACTAACAATTTTCTCATTGGACTTAAGGCACACTCAATTGGAGAGAATGATTGTCAGGTACTGTAAAGCAGGTTGACTCGGCATGGCTGATGATGTCATGGTCCCTAAAAGAGAATCTGTTCCTCTTTCCTAAACCACTTTTCTAAACCAACCTGACTTCTAACTGCATTCTAAATACTTACAAATATTTATCCTTACACCCATAGGTAAGCTTAGCTCTCATTCCTCATCAAAAAAAAGCTTTTCTTTTTTCTTTTTTTTAATAGCAGATGAAGACCATTACAGCAATCCACAACTGGTCAAAATGTTGAGACTGTGATTATGAGATGCTCAGGCCCAACAAATAAATCTACAACACATCTTCTACACTTGAGGCTCAGGAAGGTTTGTAGAAAATGGGGTAAAAAGATTGTAAGATCCAGAAGAGCAGGGCATCTTCTGTGTTTTATGAAGCCCCACACTCATGAAATCTCAAAAATATGGTCACTAAAATAAGCCCTATACAACGACAATACTAGCTAACATGCCAGCAAGAATGGGGGACCTCTCATAGGCCCCACCTCTAGGTGAAAAGCTACAAGCAATTGATAGAGAAGACAGTGATTCAGTCTCCTCTGTGGAGAAGCCCCTGGTAGGTTATTCAATCACCAGTGGTCAGTCCTAAACACACACACATATGAGCAACACTAATGGACTCAGCAGGCTGTATCTATATATGTGTACGAACATATAGGAAACAATACTTATGGAAGAAGAGGTCATGAATTTAAGAGAGAGTGATGGGACACAAAGAGAGGTGGGGGGAGAGGTATAAATGATATGCAGTACTTGTGTACAAAATCTTAAAAAATTAAAGGAAATCAGCATGAACAATTTTATGGCTCATATTGTAAACAGTTTGAACAAAGGCATTCTGAAGATTTTCTCAGAACTCTTCTTTTTCTCAAATCACTATTTAAATGTCTGGTTCTACACACAACATCAATTAAAAGAAGCTGAGTGCAGTGATATACACCCCAAATCTCAGCTCTTGGAAGGTAGAGGCAGGAGGATTATGGCAAGTTTGAGGCCAGGGTTTTCTCCATAGCAGATTCCAGGCTAACCTCAGATACCCTGCACTCCTTAGATAACATTCTCCCCACCAAAAATAAATTCCTGATTCTAATGAATGAAAATAACCATGTCTCTTAAATTGAAATATTCTGGAAAAGGCTATTTCATACACATCATGTATAGTTCCCTATACTTTTTATCAAATATTTCAGATTTAAGAAATAATAAATATTTTTAAGAAGTAAAATATATAATATAAATATATTTAAATGTAAATATATTACAAATATATTTAAGAACTAAAGTATATAATATAAATATATATATAAATGCACTTAAAATTAGATGTACAAAGGAAACAGGTTATTAATGAACACTAATTATATTGTAATTAAATACTGCCTAGCTGTCTGGAAATTTTATCCATTATAAAATTCAGATCCACATAGTACAAAACTGCTAAAATTGGTGTTTGCTATGAACCAGTTAATGCTTGTCAAGAAGCCCTGTATAACCCTCTGTGTATATGGCACAGCACACAGGGATGTAGGGCATTTGAGAGCATGATCTATTGGATGAGAAGCTAAGCTTCTGTGCTCTGTGTGGTCCTGCTTCTCACCGATGCTTACACTAGCCTAATCAGTTAGTCTTTCAAGACCTCTTCAGCATGAACAGGTTTACTGACATAGATCTTTAAGGCCCTTGCCAGGTTCAAAATTTGCATATTGAGCTCCTGCGCTAACACACAGGTTATGAAGGCCTCACAAAACAGCTTTGTGAAGGGCCAGGCATGCTGAATTTGTCAGGTCACACACAGTCCAGTGACCACTCGAGAGCCTGTGGTGAGTTTTCACTCATTCAAGCCCTCACCTGCAAGTGCTTCACCACCTTAACCATGCAGTGCATTTTCACAGACGATAGCTCAGTCATTTTAACCTCAGCTAAACAAGTGTTTGATACAGAAATCTCCCTGCTTTGGGGTTTGCATAGAACCCAGACACCACATCAGCTTTGTCTGGCACACACTGAACACCACATAAGAGAAGGGCTGGAGGCATGACTGGCGTCTATGTTCAGTGTTACTTTCTTGGTTGGAGTGACAATAGCTGAGGCAGTTAAAAAAATATCAGAAGTAAAGCAGGCTGTGTCACACAGTTTAAGACAGATGCATCATGACAGCCACAGCAGCTGCATCTTTCTGCAGTGTGGCTTTCCTGCTGGAGTAGATAGAACAATTTTTGCCATGTTGGACCTCATTTTGCTTTACGGTGAGCTGCATGCCAGAGTCTCTGTAGTTCATCTTTGGGCCAGCAGCATAACCAGTAAATATATTGAGGGGAAAAAAAAGCCTCACATTCTACAGCTCATCGACTACAAAGCCACCCAAGCCATATACAATCCTGCTGATAGTTGAAGCTATCTGTTTCAAACTCCCCACTTACAAACTTTCCTTTAGAAGAAAACCCTCAGCATATAGCTTCTATTATATTTTTGTCAGATATAGGTAAGGCTCTACAAAGATGATGGGAAAATACATTGAGACCATATACATTATTCAAGCTAAATGAGAATGTGATCTGCTTCTCATAACTCAGACCAAATGATCCACACACCCTAAATCAGAAGTTCAAACTGACAGAGAACATCTAGCCATCCAGTGGCAGTTTGCTTTCCTGAAGCCTTATTCTGTAGGAGAGGCTAAGGCTGCTGGGTGACTTTCCTGGAGGTGGCCCACTGTTTTTTTTTTTTTTGCATGGCCTTTGGTGGGTGAGCTCTGAGAGGCAAGGTCTTAAGAAACTTCATCTCAGGATTGTTTCTTGTAGCTGATATGCCTTTTCCTGTCATTATTACATAATCTAAGGATTCCTGGGCATCAGGCCACCCTATTGGGCAGATTTTCTTCAGATTAACAAAGATGTACCATCATGTAGTAATGCTGTATAGACAAGTTGGTTTCATAATTCCTGATAATGACTTTATACAATTTCTGATTTGAGTCAAATAATTTTTGGGAAGAAAGTTTTAAGGAATGGTTATAATTTTTTCCAGAAAGATATAATAAAGTTAGAATCAAGAATAAAATGTGTCCATTCCTCATAGAACAATATGGCTGCATAATAATTAATACCATGAGCTTTCACAATTACTCTAAAAAGAGAAATGGGCTCAGGACAAATTTGTGATTAAGGAAAAATGTTCATTCTAGGTCAGGTCCAAGGATGAGGCAGGCCATAGGTGGGCACTATGATAAAGCAAGGCCATGTGAAACTGTTGCTTTAAACTTACAATGATCTTATGGAATGAAACACTGCTTTGAACTTACTATGGACATTCTTCTGTAATTCCTCCTTTGTGTACTATTTTACCTATGAGGTAATTTTCTAAAGAACTTTTGCCTTAGAAGGTATAAGAAGGCCAGACAGAAGGAATAAAGTGTAGTATCTGGGGCTCTGTCCCATCCACCTACCAAATGTATATATGTGTGGCTTGGGAGGTTCTGCCTAAACCACCAAATTTAAATGTATATGTGTATATGTGTGTACATGTGCATGTGTGTATATGTGTTTGTGTATATACATGCATATATATATATATATTGTCTATGTATCTGTGTATATATGCATAAAATATGCATGAACACTTGTGGAGTTGATGAGACAGATGGTCAGGCCAAACCAGAGTGTTTGTATGTGTGTTTGTGTGTGTGTGTTTATGTATACGTGTGTGTGTATAAATTTGTGTGAGTCTATACGTATTGTCTGTGAAAAGACCTTTTCTCTTTGGCTCACAAATGAGTTGAGTTATTGGCACGAGTTATGTGAAGCGGTTCACTATTCTTTTCTCTCTGGTTCACGAAGAGTTAATGAGCTCTAAGCCTCACCCTGGTCTGAGAGGTCCTTGAGCTACACAGAAAGGAACCTAGCACTTACTAGCACAAAATAGTAAGAAAGAGTTACAGAAGAAACCAGTGCTCATTAAAGCACAAATAATAAGATTATGAGGCCAGGGATCATCAGTCTTTGACCTTCATCCGATGCTGTGTCCCACCAGCCACTCCCCTAAAGGCTGGGGCAGCCCCCTGCACCTTATGTTTGCCAGAAGACATAGAAATGTTGGACCAGGGCTAGAAAAATCTATAAAAATATGATGTACCTGGTCTGGGGTTGGTGCTCAGTGGCAGAAAGCTTTCCCAACATGTTAGATGTTGATAATACAACAAAACAGCTAAAACATAGATCAAGCAAAACAAACCTAAGTGTGATGTACTAGGAAAAACACACCCATGCACAGACACATACTTAGTCCAAAGAGTAAGCATCGAGAAGTCTGAGATCGCATCTCTGATCGCCACTCTCCAGACACCTACAGCCAAGGTTCTGAATGTCACTTACCCTATGACCACACAGGAGATGGCTGTTCCCAAGAAGGCATACGTTAAAATGGATCCCAAGTTTTGAAAAAAGTGTCTCTGGGGAGAAACAGAAAATATTTCATAGAGTACATCTGAATAAGCCAAGCTGCCCATAGCCTCCCTTTCTCTCAATATTTAGTAAATCTTTGGACTTCATGTCTGGGATTTGGTGTGCCTGGGCATGAAGCTTCGTAAGTGATTGCTCCACAAAGAAAGAGGAGAAAAGCAATGAAAAAAAAAAAAGATCTAGAAGATGATAGGCAAGAGACAGATAACCCACAGACGCAGCTAGACCCCAGAAGGGGGAATAGGCTGGCCAATGAGTAGCCAGGACTCTGGGACAACTAATGGAGACACAGTTATCAAGAAGGGTTTTTGCAAACATAACACCTTTAACTTTTCAAATGTTATTCTAAGAAATTTGAATGGCATCTGGCTTTCAAGAAATGTTCCGAGTTTTCTTCTTTGTGCATCTTCTGAATGTGACGCAATCAGAGATCAAAATCCTAAACTAAATAAATACTTCATGCGTGAAACATGAAATGATGTCTACTACTTAGGTAGGCTATGAGGAAGGATGACCTGCAGGAATCTAATCTTCTAAATCCTTTCAAATGCTTCTTAGTTGGGAATACTCCCTTCTAGAGTTTTAGGGAGAGCTGAGCAGCCACCTCTGACAGCAAGAGGGAGCCTGGAGTCCACAAAACAAATCAAAACAAAAAAAAAGCCAAAACCACCACCAACAAAACCCTCCAGGTCTGTAATGAATAAGCTGCCTGACTGCTGGATTAGCTGAGCCACAGGGAGGCAGAGGTGAGCACTGGCAGTCTCCAAGGTGGTAGCTGGGCATCAGAAGAACAGCATGCTCCCTCTGCCTCACTCTGTGATGCAGTACTACCCGCTTGAGTGAATTATTGGTCTGTGACAGGGACAGTCAGCCAGTGCTTGAACACTGTGTGGCGATAGCTCAGCTGCTGAAACTGTGGCTCTCGGTGTGAAGGATCACAGTCTGCCTGACTTAAGCCCAGTGTGAGCTAGTATGTGAGCTCTTGGCACACGGTCATCTAGGACAACACTGTTCAATGGTCAGGTAACGCAGGTCACATTGGACATTTACAGACCTCCTAGAGGGTGAAAGACCCCTGGGGGAGACCCCCACTCAAATCTCGGGAGGACGTACACCCAAGGAATCACGAGAGACCACATCTTGATGTAATTACAAGAGGTATATTTTGATTTCAGGACGCCCTGGTTCAGCACCACACCTATCTCACACAGTAGATAGGGGAGCCGACCACGAGGCTTGAAAGTTAGGGGTTTTTATAGGAAAAAAGGGTCTGAGGGAACAAAGGGATCAGTGTGGTCATACATGATGCAAATATTAACTATTACGTACAGAACAGAGTGGAAAATTCCTAAGGTTGGTGTTAATCTGAGTCAACAGAGCATCTGACCTTAAACCATATCTGAGAGGACCAGATGGTCCATTACTTAGTGTCTGCCAGGCACGTCTTTGCAGGCCTAGGCCTTGGACATGTCCTTGTTTGCCTAGACATGTTTTCCTCTATGTTTATAGTTTTATGTCTTCTTGACCTGCCAGCTCTTATGATATCTAACAACTTGTTTGCTCTTTCCCAGGCCTATGTGGCCAGTTTGTGATGGATTCTTAGGCCCATAACTTTTCTTCCTAGTCAGCACAGGTTTAAAGCTTTAATTTCTCTTTACAAGGGCCACATTAAATAAACTTTAGAAGGCAAAATGGAGTTTGTTAATGTTTTGTTTGACATAGGGTAGTATCAATTCTATGGTTTCTTTATGAAATCGGTATAAGATATTATTGAGATGATTTGCAGACTGTTTTTAAAATGCTTAGACTTTAATATCTAGCATACATTTTACATTTACAATGCATTTCACTTTAGACAAGCTACAGAATTCATTATTGTGTCCCAGTAAGCCCTGGGTACAGGTCTAATAGATTTAAAAGAATTCCACGAATGTCAGGGTTGAACATTTATTTTGTAACCTACACAACACTGTTCTTACCATGTAGGAAATCCCATAAACTATAACTACTTTTCATGGTATTGGCCAAATTTTCTATTTAAGGATAAGAGAGGGGAATGGTGCTTAGCTTTACCTTCTTCAGACTGTATCCTGCATGAAATATTATGGGAGGCAGCAAAACATTGAAGAAGATTTCTGGGTCAAACGTCATCTGCCAAAGAAGACAAAAGTAAAGTCAGATGTGTTCACACAGCAGGTATAGCACTTTTGTGAAGGTTGTATGAAGGTTGTATTGTCATGCTATTAAATTAGCAAAGAGAAAAATAAGAAAGAGAACAAAAATAAAGCCAGGTAGTGGTGGTGCATATCTTTGACTCCAGCACTCAGGAGGCAGAAGCAAGTGGATCTCTGAGTTGGAGACCATATTTGTCTATAGAGTGAGTTCTAGTACAGCCAGGGCTACACAGAGAAACCCTGCCTCAAACAAAACAACAACAGAAAAAAAAAGCAAAAAGAAAAAGAAAAGAAATATAAACTTAGAAATGTGTAAATATGGTCTCACATAAGAGAATATTTAAGCTAACAATAACAGAAAACAAAAATCTAAATAAAGTTTCTCTGGAAAAGAAAACTTTTTCTTTTAACTTGGTTAGTCATTCCTAATTTTATTTTATTATCCTAGTTTTTACTGTACAGTCTGAAATGACCTTGAATTCACAATCTTCCAGGCCCAGCCCCTCTGGTGCTGGGATTATAGGTATGCATCACCATGCATAGCTCATTTTTCATGGCTCAAGTGTTTCTAATTATGTTTTACTTTTTTCTTGGTTGGAAAGCTGTAATGCTCACGTTTTTTAGCTGTTGACAAAAATTTAAAGTGTTTCCCAAATAAAAGACATGTAGAGAATTGGTCTTCATTTTCTCTATTTTATCCCACTCCAAAGTTTAAAATATATTTCCAAATTGTGGAAAAGCACATTTGAAAATGAAAAAGCATTTTTCTAGCATTTATCCATTGCCTTTGCTTATGTTAAAATAAACTTAGCCAAAAAGAAAAAAAAAAGTATGAACTGTTGTGAAGTACAATGAAATGAGATGTGAGAATTCTTGAATCCAGTATCTGCTATATACTTGACAATTTGCAAAGAACTCATTTGGTTTCTAAAACTGTCCTACAAAAATCCTCATCTTCACCTCTCTATCTATCTATCTATCTATCTATCTATCTATCTATCTATCTATCTATCATCTCTGCCTCTGTCTCTGTTTTTCTGTTTCTGTTTTTCTCTGTCTCTGTCTCTCTTTCTCTCTCTCTGTCTCTCTCTCTCTGTCTCTTTGTCTCTCTGTCTCTGTCTCTGTCTCTATCTCTCTCTCTCTCACACACACACACACACATACACACACCCATATACACATACCACTCATTTCATACCTAAGACCCACTCACCATTAGGATGCTCAAATCCCTCACATGCAGGGGTTGGTTTCACACTATCATTTGCAAATCTCCCTCTTGTGTGCTTTTCTCCTCTCTCCTCTCTGAAGTGGATCTCAGAGGTGGCTCTGCTGTGGGTCTATCTGACCTCTCCATCCAGAGAGCTTCTTCTCTGGGTGTCTGTAGCCTTTGGCGTCTCCTGGTAGTATGGTTTCTTGTATACTCTAAGCAGTGACTGACTTGCTCTGCTTTCTCCATTAAATCAGGAGCTTTTCCAGGATTACAGGGATGCCTCATCAATCTGCCTCACCTCCATTCCTCCCTGTGTCTAGATTGTGGCTCAGTATATGTTTACTCAGTTGAAAAGAAGAGAGAATGACTTTTGGGAATCAAACCTGTCAAAATGGAATGAACTACACATGGCCTCATCTCAGGTAGGCTCACATTCAGAAGAGCCTCTCTAGGACTCAGTTTTCACCTTGGAACTGTGAAGCCACTGTCAGACCTATTTTCCCTTGTACATGCTCAATTTGAACTCTGCTCATCTAATTAATACTTCAGGAGAGGAGGTGGATGCAGCAGACGCTGCTAACTAAGCCTAGTCCCCTCTCACAAGCCCAATGAGGCACCCATGGACGCCATACTCCTGTACCAATGAGCAGCTAGGCAGGTCACCTATGCCCCCAGCTTTCACCAGAGCCCTATGGTGCATCATTCTAGTTATAGATGTCATTGTTGTGCTGGAACACAATGACCAACGCAAGTTGGGGAGGAAAGGGTTAATTTGACTTCTACTTCCAGATCGCAGTCCATCACTGGAGGAAGTCAAGACAGGAACTCAGTCATAGCAGGAACCTGGAGGCAGGAGCTGATACAGAGGCCATGAAGGACTGTTGCTTATTGGCTAGCTCCTCATACCTTGTTCAGTCTGCTCTCTTATAGAATCCAGGACCACCAGTCCAGGGATGGAATCACCTACAATGGTCTGGGCCCTCTTCCATCAGTCACTAGTTAAGATAATATCCTACAGGCTACAACCTTATGGAGAAATTAACTTCTTAATTAAGAATTCAAGGCCTTCTCTCAGATGGCCTTGGTTTATGTCAAGTTGACATAAAACGATTGCATACATCAGTTTTCCGCTGGAAAACTGGGCTTAGGGTATTCTGCTCTGCTAGCTTCCTCAGCATCAGTTCATCAAGCCCATGGGAACTGTGACAGTTTAGCTTAGAGGTGACACCAAGTCTAGAGGTTACTGGAGAATCGAGATGGTCATAGGTTGGCTGTTTGCCCAGGAGGCAATTTCAGGGCCAATCAGCTATAGGTCTTTGATCCCCATAAGCCGTCCTTCAATCAGGAACGGGGACTATGGGTGATTTTTAGCCTAGCTTACTGTGTGTGCCTCTTTCAGACAGTTTTTCATGTAAGGGAGACTAACAGAGATGCTTCCGGCACAGGAGTGGCCTCAGTCACATCCTCCTGGTGTCCTGTCTTAGTCACCATTTCACCCACATAATTCCAGTTTCTAGCACTGAAAGGGAAACATCTTCCACTAAGAGCACATCCTTATGTGCCTCTCTACATCATAAGTAATTTATTCCCAAAGAAGGTTGAATATGTTTTGCAGGGATTTTTTTGGACACACTGAATACCTGGGAAGCTTCAGCAAGAAAACAACCCTCAACTCCCTCCCTCCTAGGCTATCTAAACTCAGTACCAGCTTGTAAGTGATCAAACACCCCTTAGAAATACAAAAATCCAGCACAGAGGAAAAAAATGGAAGAGATGTCTTCTTGGCCTTTGCTCTTCACTCCCAGAGACATGGTGGTGTACTCTGGGTAACATTTCACTGAGCACCCACACGAAAACTGAGATGCCAATCTTGCACTGCTGTGACCCATCACTACGTCACTCATTCTGAGAGATGTACTGGGTTCTGAAGATGAAATGTCAAACCCATTTCACAGATGAGAACATGGAAGCTGAGCTATTTTGAGGTGTCTTGGCTTATCTACGTCAGGCAGCTGTAATTCTAGATGCAGGTTTCTATCTCCAAGGCCTTTTTGTTTCTAACATTCCTCCATACTCTGCATGCTAAAAAAAAACCTTACCTTCTGATATCATAAATTAGTTAGATTTACTCTGCCCGATATCATCTGAGGAGACATTGTCAAAAGGTTCTGTTGACTGATTGTGGAACTTCGGAGAGTTCTCTTCAGTGTGGCTGTTGTTGAATGAGTGGCTCCTGTCTAATAGGAAGACTCATTTGTCTGCACGTGTCTTAAAGGCTCTCTTTGTGTACTCCTGGACTAGACAATGTGACTAAGATCTAGACTCTAGAGCAGTGGTTGTGACCCCTCAACGTGGTCGAGTATCAGATATTTACATTACAATTCATACAGTAGCAAAATTACAGTTATGAAATAACAATGAAATACATTTCTGGTTGGGGGTCACCACAACCTGAGGGACATGAGGTGTTAAAGGGTCTCGGCATCAGGAAGGTTGAGAACCACTGTCTGAAAGCGTTAGGTCAGACCTATCTCACCTGTGCTTCCTCTTTTTCCTGGGACCATGTCTACTCAGGAGTCCTCACGAGAGAGCCGTTAGACATCACAGCCTGGGTCATTTTCTTCACAAAAAAAAAAAAAAAAAAAAAAAGAGTGGGGGCCTAAGAGACATGCTTCCTGGATCCAAATCCTATCTTCTTATTCTTCGGCTGTTACTCTTTTCCTGCCTTGATGTGCTTATTGTACAATGAACAACATGACAATGCTTCGTCTACAGGTCATTAGATAAGGTCATTAGAAGGACTAAGTGATACGATCTGTAAAGCCCTTCAACATTTCCTGGTGCCTAGTTAGCAGTTCTAAAATGTTCACGATTAATAAAATAAAGATCTAGGACGGAGGATTTTCAGGTAGTGCGCCTGCAAGAAGACTCGGTGGGTTTCTTGGCTTACAATCGATGTGATGAAGCACCATGACCAAAAGCAACTTGGGGAAGGAGGAATTTCTGTGGCTTATGCTTCCACATCGTTGTTCATCACTGAAGGAAATCAGAACAGAAACTGAAGCAGGACAGGAACCTGGAAGCAGGAGCTGATGCAGAGGCCATAGAAGGATGCTGCTTATTGGCTTGCTCCCCCAGACTGGCTCAGCCTGCTTTCTTATAGAACCCAGGACCACCAGCCCAGAGATGTCTCCACCCACAAAGGGCTGGGCCCTCCCACATCAATCATTAATTAAGAAAATGCTCTAGCAGTCTGATTATGGAGGCATTTTCTTAGTTGAGGTTTTGTCCTCTCAGATGTCTTTAGCTTGTGCTGAGTCAACATAAAACTGTCTGGCACAGTGATTAAAGATGTTTGGGGTAAAGCCTGCATTCAATATTTGGGATGCACATGGTATCAGGAGAGAACTGACTTCGTAGTTGGCCCTCGATCTCCACTTGTATGCTGTGACACATATATACACATATACACAGTAAGTAAACAAACAAATGTAATAACAAAATCTTAGAAAATGTTCAAAATACACTTTTAAAATTTATTCATTTATTTTTTGTCAACATACAAAGCATTAGGTTTCCTTATGACATTTTCCAAACAAAAGTTGTTTTTCCCACAACACAGAGATTTTTTTTTTTATTTTCAAGATTATAATAATTATAATACTTCTTCCCTTTTCTCCCACCAGGCCCTCCCATATACTCCCACTTGCTTTCAAATTCATGGGCTCTTTTATCATTGTTATTGCATGCATATATGTATATACTTATTTATTCCTACATATAACCTACTGAGTCTGTATATCTTGCATGCATATATGTATATACTTATTTATTCCTACATATAACCTGCTGAGTCTGTATATCTTGCATGCACGTTTTCTGGGATGATCATTTCTTATCAAATAATCAGGTATGCTCTTCCTTGGGGAAGAATATGTTTATACTAAAACACAAAACAAACAACCAACCAAAACTCCTCTATTTTCAGGATCTCCTAACCTGTCTAAAGTGTGGGTAGAGATTTTAACGTTCCCTCTAGGTCAGTGCTTCCTGAGATGGCCCGCTGCATCAACATTGCTCTAGATCTGCAGGATAGCTGTGAGTGTTCCAAGCAGAGCGGAGCATTGCTCAAGCTGGAGGGATGAGAGTACAGACCTGACCATCTGGAAGGGGAATACTCAGTGGCAAGACCTCCTCACAGGAGAGCCCTTGCCTCTGCTGCTTTCCTGCAGAAATCAGGCTAACTGCCAAGGCAGAACTTTTCAATAATCAGAATAGTCCGTTCCCTGGATGCGGGTTAACTACCTCGCCCCCGGATTATAGTTTCTGGAGCAGCGAGATGAGGCTGGCAGGCAGAGTGGCACACAGCACGGGAGGATTTATTTGTGTATACAAACAGATTTGTGTTCCTTTCAGCCTAGCTCTAGGCTTAGTTGCAGATAAATCAGAGTTCTGGGAGTGACTCCAACCCAGACGATTCTCAGAAATGGCTGGATTTGCTGCTGTTGCAGCCTCCATTGGAAATCCCACATGCCATTTCCCTCAGACTTGTGCTCAGATCATGGCCCTGGTAGTGACCTATACACATTTAAAAAATAATAAATTAAAATACTGGGTCCTAAGCAATGAGTGAAGAAGAGCAAAGAGGCAAAATGCCCCAGTCAAAGATTTACATATATCTTTCAAGACACAGATTACAAATAGGACCTTCAGACCCTGTCTATCAGAACGTCACCATGAAACTGGAGTGTGGCCTTTAGCCACGTGGCATGCTGAGCTCCTGAACTGGAGGACTGAGTTCTTACCTCTAACACCAGTGGCTAGTGGAAATCAGTTAGCATATTAATATTTGCACAGTCAGCAAGACCCCACAGTCTCATTGTTTAGTTTGCAAACATTCTATTTCACTGTTCAACACGTGCCTGATTTAAAACAACAGACTTGAGACTCTGAAATGTAAGCATTACCTATGTTTTAAGAAAATAGATTTTTAAGCACCAATATTAAATCTTCAAGACAACATGGGGACAGCAGAATATCAGTCTGTTCACAATAGACCAGTATATTTGAAATGCTATTTTGCATAGGAACCAGTATTTCACTAAAACGGCTCACACATATGTTTCCAAAGATAACCGACTAGGAAATTTCCAAGAACAGAAAGAATATTCTGAGCTTTGTCCCCGAGGCTTTAGAAGGTTACAGATTCAAAACTGTGCTCAGGCCTGAGAATGCAATGAGTCACCATGCTTGTCTGACAAGGCTTGCCAATGTTCCACTGACCTACTAAGTAAATAAGCACTAAAGTAACCACACTGGCGAAAGACCATGATTGATACGGCCTAGTCCTTCCAAAGACGTCTTTTAAAAACAGTATTTCATCACATCTGACAACATTCCAGAGTGGTAGCTGGCAAATGCAAATATCCCTATTTTCCAGAGACAGGAGAGGAAATTAATGGCATGCCCAGCGTCAGTCAACATGACAGGGATATCACTGGGAATTGGATGTGTATATATGGGCCAACTAAATACGTACTTTCCAAGGGAACCAAGTTCATATAATTAAGAAAGATTTGGGACTAAGACCTAGGTTTTTGTTATTTGGGGAATAGTTGATTCCTTTGGACAAGTAAAACAGCCAGCAAAATGGGCACATTCAGTCATCTCCGATGTTTGCGTTATTGATAACTTAGCAGGCCTCTTGGTACAAAGAGTCTGAAGATACATCACATAACAGCTTGGTACTAGAAAGGCTATAAACAAGGAAAGGTAACAAATGCACAACGTGGCTCAAGGCTCTGAGGTGAGCTGTAATTTGGAGTTTTCCAGCACAGAGACACCACTCTGAGATGGCTGGCCTATGGGATGTCTTGATATCAAAGCAGCAGATGAGTGGGGGTTGTGGTATGGATGAGAATCTATCCCTGGACCCCTATATGCAGAGCCATGCTCAGTCACCGGCTCTAGGGCCCTTGGGACAGGGTGTTCCAAGCCACAAGAGAAGCAAGAAGCTTTCATGAGTTCAATAACATCTGGAAGCAAGTAACTTAAAATAATCTTAAATACTAAAATGAGTGAAGATATGTTAAAAAGCAGAAGCCATGACCTGCATGCATTTTTTTGAATATATTTTAATTTTTAAGGAGACTTTACACTCAGATGACCTTGTGCACACAGCCACAGGATGTGGTGATGGCTCACGGAGACGCTTGTCTTTCTTCTAGCATACTTAGCTTTGGTGTGAACTACAGAAGTGAGAGAAAGGGAAGACTGGAAATACTTGATGAGACTATGCCATGGCACTAGTCAAGTGAGCTTAGTCTTTGTTTCCAACTTCCCCGAGTTCCGTCTCATTTCCCCATTGGCACTGTGCGTCTCCCAGCTAGTGGCTTCAGAGGAGTAATGAAACTGGAGGATTCTGACTGCTATAGATCCAAATCTAAATGAAAGAAAATGCTCATGGTCCAGGGGTGGGAGACACAGACTAAGACACTCTCAAATCCACTGGAAATGATTCTGAACTCTCTTCACTCAAAGATGAAGAAAGGTCAAGATACTTTTATAAACAGGACCAAAGGTCAAATGGCTACTGGGAAAACAAATTTGGATGATCTCCAAGTGGTATAACTTGCAACTGTGCAAATATTGTCTATAGACACTTGATTCGGCAGCATCTAATCTGAGAATTGTTCTTTTTCCAAATAGACTTGCATCCATGGGTCTCCCACAGAGCATAGAAGATGATGGGATGGACCATGGCCTTGTTATGTGTGTGTGTGTGTGTGTGTGTGTGTGTGTGTGTGTGTGTGTGTGTGTGTATAAATATGTATGTATGTATGTATGTATATATATTTGGTTTCAAGACAGGGTTTCTCTGTGTAGCCCTGGCTGTCCTGGAACTCACTCTGTAGACCAGGCTGGCCTCAAACTCAGAAATCTGCCTGCCTCTGCCTCCCAAGTGCTGGGATTAAAGGCGTGCGCCACCACTGCCCAGCTGAAGCAGCCTATAAAAGGATAAAGTTGCTTTTAACTATTCATCAACTCCAAAGAAGGAGGGGCAGAGCTGCACTCCTGCACATGAAGCTTAAACCGCCTAGGACTCACACATGCCATTCCCTCTCTGTCCAGACATGTTAACTGCTTCCTCACTGTCAGGTGGGGTCTACGTCTGAATTCCACTTGAATCCAGTTAGAAGGGATACCTACTCCTTCCACGAGGCTCCTCCATCTTTGCTAACCTCTCTCTCTCCTTTCTCCCCAAATCCCTCCAGTATAACCTCCCTACCCACCTTGCTTTCCATCTCCACACTTCTGAGCTCCCATCTGCTTCTCTACTGGCTGCAAAATGAGGCCAACAGAAAAGACACTGAATGAACGCATCCAAATCCCAACATATACTTTTGAATCTTTTAAATGCTGAGTCATAGAGCTGTCTCACCTACTCACAAAATACAGCATTTTATTCTTTCCCCCTTTTCAAAAGCTAAGTCCCTTAACTTAGTTTGCAGAGACACAAAAGTTGAGCTGCCTAAAAGGAAAACATTGTCAGGCTGCAGTTACTAAAGCCAGCAATGAGGGATGGTTGCTGCTAAAGGAGGTGGCTCTGACCGAAGGAGAGGAAACAAAGCCAGGAGACAGCTCTTCACTCAACAAGGATTTGCTTAAAATAAACCAGGCATATGGCAGAGAGGATTAGCGGGGCTTAAGGTTGAAATAGAGAGGTAAAAATGAAAGAAAAAAAAAAAGAAGAGACCCATGTTTTTACACCTGGTTGAGTGACAGCGAATGTGGCTGGGAAGCAGCTGACTCCGTGGGGGTGGGAAGGGCAGGACCCCTCAGGCCTCCTGAGCTCTGGCTCACTGAGCCTGGCTGTCTGCAACACTTGGAGTAGTGTACTTGATGGAATGGTCAGAGCCAAGGAGAAACACTCCAGAATCACCCGGAGTGCAGCAGGGTCTCTGGGGAGTGAGTGTCATGGGAAAAAAGGGCAGAGGACAAGGCTGGGGTGGGGGTCAATGGGGGGAGATGGTGAGGGAGAGACAGAAACTGACAGGCAGAGGGGGGAAAGGGCAGAGAACAAGGCTGGGGTGGGGGTCAATGGGGGGAGATGGTGAGGGAGAGACAGAGACTGACAGGCAGAGGGAAGAAAGGGCAGAGAACAAGGCTGGGGTGGGGGTCAATGGGGAAGATGGTGAGAGAGAGACAGAGACAGAGACTGACATATACAGAGAAGAGAGACAGACAGAAGGAAAGATAGACAGAGGGACACACAGAGACAGAGACTGACAGAAATACAGAGATAGAGAAGATAGACAGAAGGAAAGATAGACAAAGGGAGAGACAGACAGACACAGAGACAGAGAGAGACATAGAGGCAAAGATGAGAGAGGGGCAGACAGACAAAGAGGTCAGCTGCAGAAGAGCTCAGTAGAGAGCTACAGAAAGTTGCTAGTTGCTGCTGCTGGATGCAGGTGCCAACATCAGTGACAGATGCACAGGGAGGCTGGGGCTTTGTGTACATAACCTTGTTCTCAGAATAATTTCTTAGCACCACATCTGGGACACATTTTTCTCAGTTATTCACCGTCTATGTGAAATTCAATCACTTCAGACAAGGGACAAGAGCGCAGACCTCCAAAATGAGCTGTGTTTTGCTCATGACTGATCCCCCGAGATCTCCCGAGATGGGCTGGGAAGGGACCAACTTGCCCCACCCTACCCAGATGTTGGCTACTGAAGCAGCAATCTGAGAAGTGGTATTTCATGGGTTGGAGGCCTTGCTGATCCTTTTTGATTGCCTCCCATAGAGAAGTGGGTACAGGGGTTATGGAAGAAGTATGTGCTGAGAAAGCAGGTACAGTGGGCTCCAGGTCCCTCTCTCTGGGAGTGGGTATCCTTAAGGACCAGGCAAATAAGGACTAATGTAAAGAAGGGAGGGGGAAGAAAATAAAGGGGAAAAGATGGCAAGCAGGAAAGAGGGAGAAGAATGGAGGCTGAACCGTGGAGTAAAGCAAAGTTAAGAGGTTGACAGAGCTTCGGAAGCAAATTAAGCTGTTCAAGCATTGGAGCACATAAATGATAAATGACTGCCTTTAAATCGGTGAAATCGGATTGGGGCATCGCGACTGTGGCTTGGCCACACTAAGGGATGACTACTCACGCAGAAAACACTCTTACGTTTCTCCAGATTTTTATACAGCGCCCTTAAATCTTAAACGCATTGGTCACTTGTCAGAGAGTAAGGATGTGCTTTACATAGCCTGGTGGTTTATGAACACAGGGCTGTCAGAGGCAGGCATATTTAGAGGGACTACATAGTATGGGAGGCAATGGGAGTGGGGTGTTTACCCTGTGCCTGCTCATCTCCTGCCGGTGTTCGGCTTCCCTTCGTACCGCAGAGCAGCTTCCCTTCCTGCCTGAGCAGCTTGCCTTCACTTGTACTACACTCTGTGAGCCTGGCTGTCTTAGGCTTTTATCGAGTATAAACCCTGGGGTAATCGAGTCATATGTGTCAAGTCCTGGTTGGTCACTTGGGGGCAGCACTGGGCTGGAAAATCCTAAGCTACAAACCATTCTCCTTTATTTTATTTCTGGTCTTAATTTTACTTGGAGATTCTTTTTATAGGGGTGGTGATCTTTTAGATAGGGCTATGCAGCCCTGGATAATTTGGTACTCGCTATGTAAGCCAGGTTGATCTCAAAATCTGTAGCAATCCACCGATGCCAACCTACCAAGTGCTAGGATGGCAGGCGTGTAATCCATCCAGTTTATTGTGAATTGTAAGTGATGTGTGTCTGGTTGAAGTCCATCTTCATCTCAACCAGGAAGGCACACACAACATCAGTGTCCGTTCCCTTCTCAGATGTATTCTCTAATTTTGAAACACATGTCAGTAAACAATTATCAGTAGTGTGCACTGTCTACTTTGTAGAAATTCAGTGAAGATCCTTTTGTATCCTGGTGTCTACTTTTGTCATCAATTTTGACATCAATTATCTTATATTAATGAATATGTGGATCTTGTCTAGGGTTGAAACTGTCTTGAAACATTCTATTGGATGACTGGATCAGGATTTGGGGATTTTGTTCTCTGATAGACAGGTGGGTTGATTCCTATCTTCCACCAACATAAAATACTGAGCTACATATTCTTGTACTTAAGCCTTTGTACAGTCTTAAAAGTCTTTCTGGAAGTGGACTTGTTAAACAGTAGGCAGCACGGACTGCCTCTACAGATGCTGCTCTGGCCACACCCACTTCCACTTCCACAGGAGAATCTTAGATTATTTTCTTATATTCTAGCCAACACTTTGTATTGATAATTTCCTAATTTGTTGGCGATCTGAAGGATATTAGACATCATGTTGCTTGCTTTGTTTCCTGTTACTACTGAAATAATTGTATTTATTTTGCTTGTTGACCTTTTATCATATTTCTTAAGGGAAATTCCTGGTCATACATTTTATCCAGTTTAGTTTTCCTTATTGATTTGTTAATTCACAGAATCTGGTTACAATTCTGTTTAGTTACTTATATTTAAAATACATTCTTCTAGTCTTATTGTCTCCTTGAATGATTTGTGTTTTTTAACATTGTTGACAGTCTCATAACTTTAATGTGAAATTTGTGCATTTTTATATTTGAGTTATAGTGATTGTTTTATCTTTTTCCATATTCTGATGCTGCAACTATATTTTTCCCCAATTTCACCATTTTTGTATTGCATTGTATAATTAGGTCTTTAATTCATATGAAATTTGTATGTTACAGACATGAGATGGGGACTCACTTGTTTTCTTTCTGCAATTGTCCCAAGGAATGGCCTGGTTTTTAAATAGTTCATCCTTCCCCCAATTGATTGCTATTGGCTTTGTGGCTACTGTCTAATGCTTTTCCAAAGATACAGGAGGCATTTATCTCCATAAATATTTTATGCCTGCTATTGGAAAGATGGCCCACTTAGTGCTCCAGAATATAGGGAAAGTTTTAGAGAGATGCTATTCACTAAAATGTCACTCATATGAGTGACAGTTTAAAAGGAACACAAATATCAAACATGAGTCTATTCACTACCCTGGAGTTTCTAAATATCTGAGAAAAGGTCTAAGTTTAAGTAAACATAGGAAGGTGCAAAGTTTTAGAGCCTGTCTAAACTACCTAGAAATAAGTACACATAATAATATAGTCCCACCATCTAGACACTTCTGTGGTGGTTATAATATTGTAGAATTGTTTGGATTCTTTCTTTTAAAATATGCTTTCCAGTCTATCCAAAATGGACACTGTGTGACCTTATCAGGAAGTTTTAGCAAAGATGTAATAAAATTTATATCACAAATAAGTAATAAAAATTATACACATTACAATCAAACTAGAACAACAAAAGAGATTACATATATATAGAGATAGATAGATATATCAGTTCATCAAAATAATTAACAAATATGACAAATTATATTTCCATGATGTTATTTTTGTTTTCAAACTTCCTTTTCATGTAGAAACTCAGTTTTTCCTCCTGCAGTAAGTTGACCCACCCGCAGTAAATTGTCACTGTCATGGTATGTCACTGTGGGGTTGGAGCGTTGAGGTCTCACAAATGCCTAAGTTCTGCTCAGTGTGCAATCTAGTCTCCTCCAGCTGCCTTTGGACTGTAGTCTCCTCCAGCTGCCTTTGGACTGTAGTCTCCTCCAGCTGCCTTTGGACTGTAGTCTCCTCCAGCACCCTGTCTGTCTCCATGCTTCCATGTTTCCTGCTATGATGTTAGTGGACTAAACATCTGAAACTGTAAGCCAGCCCCAATTAAATGTTTCCCTTTATAGGCAATAAAACATTTTATTGCCATGGTCATGGTATCTCCTCACAGCAATAAAACCCTAATGTGACACACTTCCTCTAACAAGCCCACTCCTCCTGATAGTGCCACTCCCCATGGGCCAAGCACTCAAATACATAAATCTATGGTGTGTGTGTGTGGGGGGGGGGTTGTACAAATCTATTCAACATAGCACAGGAAGAAAAACTGAGTTGCTATGTGTAAAGGAAGTCTGAAAACTAAATAACATCATGGAAATATAATTTTCATATTGTTAATTATTATGATGAATTGACAAATTGTAAATATATAGGTAAGATACCTCCCAACAACCTTTGCAGTTAAAAACCCCTCGTTTGGGATTTGTCCAAAGTCACATACTTGGTAAGCAACATGGTCTGGACTCCAACTATAGCTTCTAACTAGTTTATTGACAGCAAAAGTGACTTTGGTCGAAGAAAATCAGTCAACGCAGTGAGCTCCTGCGAAGGTCCAAATGTTACTTTAAGTCCTTTGCATGTACTTTCTTATTTGTAACTATGATGTGCACTGCACAGATGTTCAGAAACATCTGGAATTTTAAAATGGGGAGCTTGGGCATAAGTGACCATTCCTCAGGACCTATGCACCCAACACAGTCTTCCATCGTGACTGGCTGTTTTTTTTTCTCCAGTCTGGAGTTGATCTTACTCTTGGCCAACCTTGCTACCTCAGGCCAATGACGCTGTGCTTCTATTATTCCAGACACAGGGGCATCTCAGTCCCACGGTGTCTTTCTAAGCCTGGCCACTATTTTGAGTTTGCCTTATCCTTACCAGGCTCAGCTACGAATTGTACGTACAGCTTTCCTATCATAAGATCTCACCAGGCAGCAACTGGCCTGGGGAAGCTGAACTGGGAGGGACTGAATCAGCAAAAAATAAGCCCGGTCAGAGTAGGCAGGATGGAGGCGGGGAGGGGAAGGAGTGCCTGCCGGCATCAGCAGAAAGTATGATTAAAATGGGGCGATGCATTTTTAAATGGTCCATTTGCCTTAAAAATCGTGCACGAAACAAGCAGCACCTAACTTCCTCCGTTGGCCCACCTCAGACCTCAGTCTAGGGGAAGTAAATGCCGGTCAAGGGCAAATATTACGGAAATAGGGAATGAAAGCAGACTAATATTTACAATATGTCTGCCATGAAACATGTATTTCCATATTTAGCTTTGAAAAGCAAACCTCAGCCATAGATTATCACTAGCCCCTATATTATAGATAAGAAAAAAAAAAAATTGCTCAGAGAAATGAAGCGTCTGGTCCTGTTCCTGGGAGTTGCAAAATGAGGTTCAGTCCTGGGTCTCACTGGAAGGCACAATGCCTTCCTGAGTCATATTAGAGGGCGTGAGGCTCTACCTACAGAAGGGTCTCTAAGGCAGCCATTGTGGGAGACAGACTTTTTAGGGAGATAAAAACTGCGATGTTTGGATACTTCCAATTATCCTAAAAAAATACATTTACTTAAGCGAATCTTCTCTGTTGGCAAATCTTCTCTCCTGAGGGAATACAATCCCCTAAGCTTGGTTTAAGCCATTTTCTAATATATATATATATGGCATGAATATTTCTCTTGTGGTCCATTTCATGCTGTCAAATTTAACAGTTGGCTCACCAGACTCGAAAAATGTACTGACCAATCAGCTCACAAGAGCTGGGAGATGGCTGCTTTCCTACTGCAGTGGGACCCCCTGAGTCTGCAGTAACTAACAGGTGTGGTTTGGGGACATAAAAATCTGGCCTGAGGGTGTGAATATTGTGACACTGTGAAGTGCTATCTAGATCAGAGGTCTCTCTGGTGAAGACTTTGATGTTCCTGCTGCCTGGGATGTGATTAGTCTATTCAATGGCTGCCAAGGCTACAGAGCCGCTTCTCCCAGGGTCACACCCTTTCCACAATGTCTCCTATCCAGACACAGAATAAGGTTTGGGGTTGAGGTTTGGTCTGTTGCTATGTATCGTAATACTAACTGTGGGCTCCCCAAGGCCTGGTTGCCCCAGAGACGAAACAGTCCACAGGTAGACCCAAGTGTCACTATGTTGTAACCTTACCTCCCAAGTTCTCCCTGGTTGGTGAATAAAGCTGCCTCCAGCCAACAGCTGGACAGATTAGAGATGGGCAGAGTCTTGGGTTCCCAGGTTTGGGATTGGTTAGAGGAGACTATGAGGTAGGAGAGAGGAAGGTGAGAAAGAAGGAAGAGTGCATGGGTTAGGAGTCAAGAAAGCATGGCCATGAGGGCTGGTTGGTCAATTGGAGTTGAGAGCAGCCCAGATGAAACATAGTAAGTAATAACTTGAGGTTATTGATAGAAAATAGATTTTAATAGCACAGAGGGTAGATATCTGCCCAGCTTTAGTGCTGATAAAAACTTATTGTAAATTAAAGTCGTGTTTGTCTTATCTGGGGATTGACTAATCAAAGGTGGGGTAGAAGCCCCTGATTGGGATTAAATATTTTCCACAACAGTTTGGTCCTTTGGGGGTGGGGCTGCATGGTTGAGACGCGGCTGGCTGAAGCCCGGCTCATTGCAGAACTACAGCGTCCCAAGAAGACAAACAAAATCCTCAGCCTGTTTCTCCTCTCACATCCATCCACTCTCCACCCATCGTCCTCCTCTAGTCAGAAGTGCAATCCCTAGGCACTGATGTCCTGTTCACCAAATGTTGCCTCCACCTTGGGCCTATACTTCTCTGGGAGCTCGATAGCAACAGGCAGAAGGAAAGGCAGGATTAACTTGACTTCTGATCTCAAGCTCAGCCTGAGGCAGAACTGCATCACTTAGGGCCCCAGTGGGCCTCGTGATAAAAAATGACCTGAGAGGCAGTGGGGTAGAGCTCAGGGGCAGAACACGTGCTTAGCATGAATGAGCCTGTGGGTGCTATCCCAGTGCCAATAATAATAATAATAATAATAATAATAATAATAATAATTTCCAGAAAAGAAATTATATGTAAGGAGCAGCAGAAAGTCCCCTCCACCCCAGCTTAAGGCAAGGCAGCTGCCTGACCCGCATCCTTCGCATCCT
Source organism: Mastomys coucha (assembly GCF_008632895.1). Lineage (NCBI taxonomy): Eukaryota > Metazoa > Chordata > Mammalia > Rodentia > Muridae > Mastomys > Mastomys coucha. The sequence goes on along the minus strand of NW_022196906.1, from coordinate 88,259,163 downwards.
TCCGTTCAGCTGGCTCTCTGTCTACTATCCCAGCTGCTGAGGAGCTCCTGGCAGGTGGCCTGAAGAGGAAAGCAGAGAGTGCCATGGGAAGGAGCTTTAAGTAACTGCTCCCCGGGGACCAGTGATGATGACAGTGCAGCTCTGTCAGTTTAGTGTTTTCAAAGGAGCAAAGCAAAAGAAGAGTCAGTAAAAGATCCCTTTTCAACTCCATCTACTGGGGCTCAGCCTGTTAGGGGCAGCCTCTTCCCTCCCCTGCTCCTCCTGTGTCTCCCCTATCCTCGACCTTCTCGGCAGTCTCTATGCCCCCCCTTTACCTGTCAGACTATTTGGAGGGGAGACTTGTCCAGTCCTGTGAGTAGCAAAAACCCTCCCAGAGCCCGTGGGTTTTTCCCTGAGGATAAACCTATGACACACTTCATTACAAAACAGGCAGCAGTTAAGACAGCACGCCGTGGCAGTGACAGCCACTCAGAGCAGAAACTGACAGATACCTATCCGCACCATCTATTCGGGGGCCAAGATCTACAGAGTATCCACCACGTGACAGGCACTGGGAGCACGGGGTGACAGAAAGCAGACCTAGGTCCTGACTTCCTGGAGGCTTTGCAAGTTTGGGGATAAGGGACACTAATCAAACTATCATAGATTAAAACGTAGAAGACTACTGAATGTAAGGGGGAGAATGAACGGTGGGCCTGAGACTGTGTGCTTGTGACACAAAATAGCTCGATTCTGTACTCCTCAAAGGTTTATCTGCTCCTAAGAACATCCCATACCAGGCTAAGATCCCCCGACTCTGACTCCATACCATACCACAGATTTCAAAAGCGTAGAATTTCTGAAGAAGTCGCTGTGTTGTTCATATGTTACCCATGTCACCCAGAGCTTTGAGTGAGAAACTTAATTCTCAATACAACTGCGTGGCTAGGTGGGGCCTTTAAGAAACCTTGGGTTGTGAGGACTCTGCCTGAAGAATGGATTGGCTTTGTTCTCCGGAGTGGATTGCTATGGAGCGTTTCACTGGTTATTTTCCATATCTATGTTACGGTAACCTCCTAAGAGAAGACAGGTCCACTGTGGCTGCTAAGAAATTTCACCCTATGATGGGTGGAAGGCATGGATGTGATGTAGCAGAGCTTTACTTAGGTGCACATGAAGATGCAGTAAAAGCAAGCTGGGATTGGACAATTTCCACCTGCCAGGCCCTGCTCTCATAAAGTCTCCTCAGCCTTCAAAATAAAGCCAGGAGTTAGGGACTATATATTCAATAGGTGAGCCTCTGAGGGACTATTCTAGAGTCAAGCCCTAACAAGTGTGTTCCAGGGAGATGGATGAGCTGTGGTCTCTTGTCTCTTCTTCCTGCTTCTACCACTTGATGCTGATGCTGTAGGAAGAACCCTTGTTGGTGCCTTGAGCTTTGGTTTCCAACCTTTAGAATGATGAGCCAAGTTTATTTATATTTATAAATTATCTTACCTGGTTATCTGGTTGTGTTCCATTATCAAGGCTTGGGATGGACCAAGACAGGACTGGTTAAAGTATTATGAGTTTTCATAAAATATGCGACATTGCTGATCCCTAAAGCCAGGTGCCCCATGTTCTACAGAGTAGTAGCAAGGAGAGGAGATTTCATATTTTGCTTTTGGCTAATTCGTGAAAATTTTTACTTTTATACATGTGTTATAATATAGGGCATTGTTTGCATGAAATTTGTAAACAAATAGGATTAAAGTAGGTGCACCAGGGCATTTTACTGAGTTTGTGTTTACTCTTATGGTTTCAGTATGGTCACATTGTGACTGAAGGTTCCCCAGGTTTACTTCAACAGAAGGGGGATCCTGTGGAAAGTAGAGTCTGGGTCCTGAGGTACTTCTCATGCAACCCCCTTGAGTTCTTTAGAGATGTCTGTCACAGGAAGAGGAAAGCCTGGTTGCAAGCCCTCTCCCACACACCCCTGCTCCTGTTTGAGATGTGACCATCTTTTCCTGGATGTTGTGCCACTGTGAAGTGACACTATCTGCTGCCCTTACCTCAGACTAACCCAGCGGGACTGCTTATTTATAACAATTTACAAGTTATAAATTTTGTAAGTTAACGTCCTTCTTTATAACCAGTGTTCTCTTAACTAAGGGTTAAGCGAAAGCAGCTGAGTGTCCAGTCAGCCTCAGGGCCCTCTCTGCGAGCTTGAGTGGTACTGGGGTCCTCTTATGCCATGACAAGTGAAGATGGAGAGACAAGAATCACCACAGCTTTGTTTCTGTAGAACGTGAAGGATGGATAAAACCTACGGCACTGTGAGTAGCCCGCCAAAGCCTCTCCAAGCCCTGATGGTGCTTAATCACCAGGGCTCGCTCTCTCTCAGCATGTCCAGAAAAGCTTTACAGGACGTTGTCCCCCAGCCTTCCTTCATCCTTCCCAAGAGTGCCCCATTGTTAACTGCACATATTTATCTCCTGGTCCGGCGACTTTGCCTGATCAAACTGTTCCTATTGCCAGAAGAGCTCTGGTCCTGGCTTCTGTGCAAGAATATTTGTCACACGGTGAAAGACTGGAAGGCTGGAAGATAAACATGTAAGAATCAAAAGAGAAATGTGGAGAGTGAGAAAAGTAGACTTAATGAACCGATTCGCTTAAAAGGAAGAGCCAAATTAAAGTCATACAATTGGCTGTGTCCGTAAGTCTTGTTTGCTTGTTTGTTTTTAACATTCTTGAGCATCATACTCACACAGTAGTAGCTCTGTGGCCTACTGGGAGAGGACCAGATGCTCTTTTTTGTTTTTTGTTTTTTGTTTTTTGAAACAATAGCACATTTTTGCTCAGCAGTATCCAGAACCCCAAACCACTTCCCTTAACCGACTGATAGTGTCACTTTTCAAACAGGAAGTGAAGACTTAGCAGAATTTTCACTGAGGAGCTTCCTTTGTCGGTTCAGTGTAGTCATCTGATTTACGAGGGGTAGAAGGTGATAAATTTAACTTTGCTGACAACTTTTGAGGCTGGACTAGATTTGCACGACATCCCAGTTCAACGCACTATTCACTCTTGCAGCTCAGCAGTGGAAATCCACAATGAGCTATCACACATGAACGTGTTCATGATGAGATGCGTTAAAACTGTGAGTTTCCCCTGTAATCCAGTTCCTTCTTCTCCATTCTTCCCATCCCCCTTCCTCTGAACACACCAGGGCACACCAAGAAGCTCCTCCCCTTCTTCAGACCCCCACCTGCCCCTCCACCTTCCTCTCCACCTGCCCCTGGGTCACCACTCAAGTGCTGTCTCTGCTTTTGCTTTATTTCCTGCCTGCTGCAGCCAAACTAACCCTTCACCTTTGTTAACTTCCCCCTTCTCTGCTGACTAAGACAAGAGTTGAACACAGGCAACCTGGCATTCAGTGGCTTCCATAGTTGAGATCTGCCCTCAGTTCCACTCCTATGCCTTTCTGCTCTTCCATACATCCAAAAAAATGGGAGATGTTTCATTTCCTGGAATATTTATTGCTTTTCCTACTTGTATACCATACCCCTCCCTCTGGCTGGGATATCTTCCCACCCTCACCCTATCCTCTCCCACAACTGCATCCAGAGTCCATCAGGATGCTTCCTCGTAAGCCTTCCTGCCAGCCCTAACACCACGGGACAGCAGCACTTCTGAGTGCCTGGGGGTCTTGGTGCAACCCTTTGGTACCTGCACTTTAGTATTACTTATTCGGCATTATTCAGGTACTATTTTCCTCTGACTTACAGTAAGTAGCCTCCTGGAAACCAGGTCTATTTCAGAAGCACAGCTGTGGGGACTCAGCCCATGGAGGACGGAGAATAAATGAAAGAGACATGAGCAGTAGACAAGGGGTGTTGCTGTTTCTTTGGGTGGTACTGAGATTCAGATCTGGGGCTTTCACATGCTGGGCAAGCTCATCCCCAAACTACATCTGCACCCCCGATGTTTGGGTTGTTTGTTTGTTTTTACTTTTCAAATTTCCATCTCCTCTTCAAAAGAAAAAAATTAAATTCCTATTTATATGAAAGCCAGGAATGTTTAGTCCTAAATATTCTGTAGCAAGTTCACATTTGTAAAGCCATGATATAATATAATATAATATAATATTGGCCCCACAGGTTAAAATGAAAGGTACCTTTGATCCACAAAAGAACTTTGGCTAATGGTGGTGAGAAACGAACGGTTAGATACAGCACAGGACAGGACAGCAGCTGCAGGTTTGTGCATTTCTCATAACCTGGGCAGCACAGGTTTTTCACTTGTCAGATACCCATTTTCTGTCCTATATTTCTACCTGAGTTGAGCATGAACAGAAGCACACAGTACATCACTGCTGCTCTAAATGCCAGTATCTCTCAATTTTCCAGCTTCATCCTTTCCTATTGGAAGGAACAGAGCCGTGCTCTGTTTCCGAGCACCACCAGGCCCTAACCACCCCACAGATGCATGTGCTTTTAGAAAACCTTCTAAGAGGTGGTGGCACAGTGTGCGAAATCCTTCCAGACTCCACAAATCCTTGGCATTCCATCTAGGCTTCAAACTCAGTTCTTCTAAGAGTAAAACTGACTATCAAGTCCCAATGTGTAGAAACCAAGGCTGAATACTCATTCAGCATGTGCCAAGAAGGAAGGAGATCCAGAGAGGCTCTGTGGGTGGCTTCAGTGCCCTACTGTGTGGGACTTCTCCTGAACTCTTCCCAGAACTGTCCACCTCCTCCTGCCTGAGAAGCTGAAATCCCTTGGGCCTCAGCTCCTTCTTTATGAGCCCTTTGGAGAGCCTGGCCAGTGTGTGGTGTAATAAGTAGTTAGGACTCAGGATTAAGGGCTGGATCCCAGTGTAGCTTCTCCCCACCAGCGCCAGATTCTGGCCCAGCTTTAGGGGCATCTCTGACCTTTAACTTCCAAGGCCACTTATGCTCACAGCCACATCCACATCCCCATCCACATAATTAGGTTTTTAAAAAGAGTGTCTGTTGTCCTTTGGCCCTTTCAGTAGGATAGTTACAGATAACAGTAACATACCTACTGCACAGTTTAATCAACTAGAAACAGGGGTGTGGTTGTTTCTGCCATGAAGATATAGTAAATGTTTGAGATGGTGAGAACACTTAGCATTATTTAAGAATATTATGCAATGTATATATCTATGAAAACATCACATGGTACCCCACTGATATGGACAATTTTATGTTTTTATGTCGCATTTAAAAACAAAGTGTAGGAATCTAAGGAGACTGATCCATATTAAGAGCAGCTGTTGCTCTCACAGAGGACACAACACCCACATGGCAGCTTACAACCATCAGTAATTCCAGTTCCAGAGGATACGACCCCCCCCTTCTGATCTCTGCAACAACACCAGGCATTCATGTAGTGCACATACATGCATGCAAGCAAAACACAGAAAATAAAATAGACATGCCTCTAAAATATTTTTAAAAAGAAAACTGGGGATTGCAGTAATTTAAATAAACCTGGGAGAAATGACAAACCATGTGACCTGTGGTACTTCCATATAAGCCTTCCATGAATGGATCCTTTTATGTGGGACTCTTTTCATCTAACAGAAAGTAACTGATTGATATAAACAGAGGCATGCAGTAGAGAACCCACATGGAAGCCAAGCCAACAGCTATACATTTCTACATACCTACTATGGTTTGTTCATATTGTCACATGAGCAACAAACATAAAGTAAGTCATACTCCCAATTATTTAAGAGCAAACTCCAGTCCCCTTAAAGTCACCCATCACAGTAAGAACTGTGGGAGATGTCCTGTTCTCCACCAGCAGAGAGAGAATGTTTGTCCTGGGCACAGAGTCATCGACTACAAACCCTAGGCTCTTGAAACACCAAATAATGACCTCGACTCAAGGTTTCATGGCTTAGAAGTGTATGTAGAAGATGTTTGATCTATGCAGTGTGTAAAACCATCCTAGGAACGCAGATCACAATCTGACCACTGAAAGAAATATCTTCGTCTGTGCACTAAGTTTTCAACAGCAAACGCTTGATTGTGACTGCTGATAAAGAAATTACTATACCAGAGCACACTACCAAAACTCCTAGCCAGGTATTTACAGGCAGTCATGTTAGAGAACAAAATTGCTATAGCAACAGAAATAATTCTGGCATCCTTGGAGAATCAACCTGTCTGGAGTACTGCTGTGTAGAAATACAGACAAAACTGGGTGGGGGCAGGAGAGAAGTAATTTATATCCGAGAAATGCCAAATGTAAAACTGCCCAGGTGTGCTGGCATATGCTAGTGAGCCTAGTTGGACTGTGAATTCAAGGGTAGCCTGGGCTACATAGAGAGATCTTGGAACATTAGTGTACACAGGAAGACCTTGGCTCAAAATAAGTAAGCAAATAAAAGTTAAATGTGTTTTAAAATTAATATACTGTATTGTTAACACATTATATAAAATTACTGATAAAAATTTTCTATTATCCTCATGGATAACGAGAATCATATGACTGAGATCATTTGAGACGTAAAACCTGGAAGTTACTCCATTTATTACACAAGTGTATTATTTAGCTTCCTTGCTGTATGCTCAAATCTATTCTCCTAGCTAAGTGTGATTTGGTTTGGCTTAATATTATAACTTGACTTTGCTGAGCCCTAAGAAGTCCTTTCACATAAATTAATCTAGAAATATACTAGCAGAAGACAATGAAGAAAAAAAAAACAGTAAACCAGTCATATTGAAAAGGGAGGAATAGAAAACCAAATCCCTCCCTACCTCTTTTAACCGCTGAAAACTGGGGAAAAAAAATGTGTGCATCTTAAAGAGGTGTGCAGGTGTGTGTGTGTGTGTGTATGTGTGTGTGTATGTGTGTGTGTATGTGTATGTGTGTATGTATGTGTATGTGTGTATGTATGTATATGTGTGTAGGTATGTATGTATATGTGTGTATATATGTATATGTGTGTATGTATATGTGTGTGTATGTGTGTGTGTATGTGTATGTGTGTGTATGTGTGTGCATGTGTATTATGTATATGTGTGTATGTGTGTATGTATGTATATGTGTGTATGTATGTATATGTGTGTATGTATATGTGTGTATGTATGTATATGTGTGTATGTATATGTGTGTGTATGTGTGTGTATGTATATGTGTGTGTATGTGTGTGTATGTATATGTGTGTGTATGTGTGTGTGTATGTGTGTGTATGTATGTGTGTGTGTATGTATATGTGTGTGTGTGTGTTTGTGCATGCACACATAGATCCAAAATACTGTCTGGGTTTCTGAAGCTGGAGTTACAGGCAGTTGTGAGCCATCTCACAAATGGGAATCAAATTTGGGTCCTTGGAAGAGGAACAATCTCTTAATCACTGAGCTATCCTTCCAGTCCTCTCTCTGAAAACTATATTTTTGATGGTAGTGGTAGTTGGTGGTGGTGCTGCTACGGCTACTACTACTGTTGTTTTGTTTTAGTTTTGGTTTTGGTTTATCGAGACAGAGTTTCTGGCTTTCCTGGAACTGGCTGTGTAGACCAAGCTGACCTTGAACTCAGAAATCCACCTACTTCTGCCTCCGAGTGCTAGGATTAAAGGTGTGTGCCACCACCTCTTTTTAATAAGAAGATTAAGTCTGTATAGAATAAAAGCGATAAAAATGCATTACCATCCTATCAGAGAGTGCTCACATCTCACCCAAAGGCTCTTAAGTAATTCTTGCAAGGATCTGCCTTCTACCGCGTATGTTCATCGTCAACAGTAAGTCAGCATCTCAAAGGTGATGTTCAACACACAGGTCAACCCTGACACCTGACTCTTCTCTCTGTGCTGAGTGGTTAGAGTGGGAGGATGCTCTCTTGCTAGTGGCCAAAGTAGCTGAGCTGTTCACAGGTGTGTAGTACTAAGTCTCTCTCCCTCCCTCTCTCCCCGCTCCTCCCTCCCTCCCTCCCTCCCTCCCTCCCCGT
>NW_022196906.1:88227808-88251145 GCF_008632895.1 Mastomys coucha | reverse complement strand
CTCTCTCTCTCTCTCTCTCTCTCTCTCTCTCTCTCTGTGTGTGTGTGTGTGTGTGTGTGTGTGTTACTGGGAATCAAGCCCAGAGTTTTACCACCCCCAGACAAGTGTTCTATCACCGAACTACATCCAAGCCTGAAATTAGTTTTTAAAATATGAATCATTTTGCAAAATTTTAACCTAAATTCCTTAGCCAAGCTCTCTTGGGTGGACTGTAGGTTAGTGTGTTTATAAACAGCCAGAAGGCAGCCAGAAGCCATCCTGGAGCAAACTGGACAAATGGAAAAACTCTCATTCCTCTGTTTCCTCCTTGGCTTGGGGAGATTTGAAGCAAATAACCAGCAGGTAACAGGTACATCAACACTAAAGGCACACACATGCACACTGGGATACCTCTCAAGAAAGGAAAAATGGCTGAAAGATTTTATCTTCCACAGAAAGTAAATACAGCTCTGGCTTGTCAGAGATTTAGATTAAAATCTTTGCCCAAATGTTAGGAAAATATTGACAGCTGGGTTTATGTAGCCAACTAAATGATTCAGTGTTACAATGTGAAAACAACCAATGTGAAAACGTTTAGGTGTATACCTATGTAAAGAAGCTTATAAAGGATGCCATCGATCATGGGAGATGAAGCTGCCTGAGCTGACAGAGCCCTTACCTTCTCCAGTATAGCGTTGCCTTGGTGGGGGCTGACGTTGTGTTGGTTGATTTCTCTCTGGTACTTATACTCATAAACTTGGTCAGTGATGTTGACCAGCAGAGTTGATGGGCTGAAGAACAACTTCCCACAATTGTAGACAGTTCCACTATCAATATCAGTTGGCGTTGTGGCATATCGCAAAATTAATCCCATTATGAGGCCTAAAGTAAAGAACACATGATTGTACTGGAAGAAAGCATTCTACATCTCCCATAATTGACTGAATCAAATGTTTGATTTGGAACCTATAGAAGTGACATGAGAAAACACAGGCCCATTTCTTGGTTTGAAAATTGTTTTTTCACAGATATCAACTCATTGGGATGTGTTGTTAGAACAAGTCACGGACATTATTGGCTGAATACTTAGGACATATTTCATGTGTATTTTTTTCTTCTCCCTTACCCACATCTCCTATCCATTCAAAGTATTCAAGAGAACCTTAGCTCTGTGGTCAACATAGAATAGACTGCTTGCTATTCAGGAGATGGCTCCCCAGGGAAGCACCTTCACACTGACAGAATTCATTTATATTTCAGACCCAGGCGAAGGGAGTATGGCACAGCAATAGCTTCCCCGATTTTAATGGTTAGTATTGGGGACCAACCAGAAGGGAATTTGGTCCAAGGACACAGGTATAAGGGAAAGATGAACTTTAGCTCCCAAGTAATGTCAAGGAGCCACTGGATCAAGCAGCTTCCTCTCTGTCTGCGAAGTGCTGAGGTTACAGGTGTGCACCACCTTACCCAGCATTTCATATTTTTTGTGAGATATTTTGCACTAAATATTTTGTTCCACATATCTATAGGTCTAAGATAAAAAAAAAATATAGTTTCAGGGCTGGATGAGCTTGAGTTTGTTTAAGTTGAAGATTCATATGCAGAGGATTCTAACCCAGCACTCCATGTGGGAGGGCAGCTGGGAAGCACACTGTTAGAGAGACAAGCGCTGTATAATGTAAAGCTGGAGGAAAAGCTGAAGGCTCGCATGAGTCCTTATCTTGATGAGCACTCAGACAATGAGCAGGATCTGGGCTGCACATCTGGGTAGCAAACAGGATCTGGGCTGCACATCCGGGTAGCAGTGAGAATCAGAGTCAGAGGAAAGTGAATTTGAATCTGAGCTCTCTCTTTACTACAAAAGTTATGTGGGACCGTGAAAGGCAGCATGTTTTCTGGTCGAGCTAGGTTTAAACCCCAGAGACCCAGCAGATAAATCTGCAAGGGATGGAAGGAAGTTTGCCACAGGCTCCCAGACACTAGGCTCCTGACAGGAGGCCCCAGCTCCATAATTCTGTGGCCATCAGTCATGTAGGCAATGCCCCAAGCTCCTGGTATTCTGTCTGGACTCCACCCCCACAGTTACCTGGCAACAGCCAGGTAGGCCTGGCCCACTATAAAGGGGCTGTTTTCCCCGGCTCCTCCTTCTTTTACTCTTACTCCTGCTTCCTGCTTGCTTCTCCCTTGCCCCTCCTTGCTCCCTTTCTCTCTGCCTTCCCTTTCTCCCTCTATGTGGCCATGGCGGGCCTCTATTTCCCTACTCTCTCCCTCTCTCTGCCTTTCTACAATAAATGCCTTATCTAACCTCCCTCGGGAGCCCTCCCTGCGTTCTCAGCCACGTGGCCACCAACCCAAGCTGCCCTTGGAACAAGCAAGCCAGACACTCTCCTCCCACGGGAACCTAGCTGGAGTTCTCCTCCTGCCCTTTCCCCTCTGTGCAGGCCTGGAGACCCCGTGGCAAATATGTAAGCAAAAGTGATGTTTCACTTTCTAGGTTGGGGCAGAAAATAATCTAGTGAATTCTCTCTCTTCTTTCTCTCCTTTACTGGCTGAATGGTCGGAAATTAAAGGCTCCAAAGATAGACTGGTCAGATGGAGCCTGGGTCCCTGAGAAACCAGGAGTAGGGGGACATCTGCCAGCCAGGAGCAACTACATCAGGCTGCTATATGTGACAACTTCTGTTCTATAAGTTGCAAATATGTTGACATTTCTGTGGTCGCAATCTCTAGTAATAACCTCCTTAGGCCAATGTATCAATACAAAGGGGCTTAGGAGATCCTGATAGTAGTATAGAAAGAGAATATATGAGGTAGAGGAGAGAAGGAGAGAAAGAATGGAGGGTAGGAATGAAGGAGAGAGAGAGAGGGAGGGAGAGAGAGGTAAATCAAAGGGCACCTCTAAAATGCTAAGAAACTTGGATCTTTCAGTTCAGTGGTGATGAGAACTAGTGAAAGCTTGTAGGCAAGAAGGTAAAATAATTAGATGTCTGTGTAAGAATTATTACTTGTAGAGAACGGATTAGAATGAGGAATAGGCAAAAATCAAATTAGCAAATTTCTTTGAGAATTTTTTTTTAAAAATCTCACACTTGCTTCAGTTTAATCTACTCTTCCATGATAAATATATATATATATATATATATATATATATATATATATATATATTGCACACAATCTTCATGAACAAGAGAAGACACTTAAGTGTTATGGTTTAGATAGAAAGCGTCTCCCAAACAAGTTCACATATTGAAAGTTTGTCCTTAGCTGTTGCGTTGAATTATTGAGGCATGATTAGATCAAGGTCATTGGGGCACTCTCTAAAAATATACCAGTGTCCCAGCTCCTTCCTGACTCTGCTGAGATGTAAGCAGCTCTAGGCAGCAGGCCTATACATCCATGATCTTTATCACCTCTGGCCACAGGGAGAGGGCCAAGCAGCCACAGGCTGAAGTCTCTAAAACTCAAATCAATCCCTTCGTGGATTCTCAGCTATGTCAGCGCAGAAATGAAAGGTCGTTTGGGCACACTGACCATTATAGAGTATATGATCTGCCACAGAGCAGTGGGAACCTTCCAGTCATAGTGCTGAGTGTTGAGGATGAAACCACCCAGAAGAGTGCAGAGGGTACCTCACTCACACCTCACACTCTTAGGCATAGAAGGACATCACTCTGTCCACTCGTTTGCTAAAACTGAGTCAATTAGTGCTGTGAACTACACTACTATTATTGCTCTCTTTACTCAAGTGGGTCACAAAATGAAAAGAAGCACAAGACAGACCCTGCAGGGGTCTAAATGGATAGAACCTAAATTAATGGCATTTCCAACTCCCCGTAGGTTAGCTACTTAGCTTTGAAAAATGCTCTCGACGAAGCAACAAGAAATGAACAAGAAGTGTCTGCCCATAGTCATTTCTCAAGTATGGAAAGCAAGTCTTTGCCTTAACAGCAAATGAAGGCTCATTGGTATGGTTAAGGTCGCATAGGGCCTCAAAAACTGAGTGGTCCTGCCTGGTCCTGTACCAGCTTGGGTCTTAGACTTGAAGAAGAAGTGCCCTGAGTGGAGGATACATTTGCAGACAGAAAAGAAGCAGCTTTCATATTAGCCATGAAAACGCAGCTCTGAGAAGAGGGCAGTTGGCATGGCCTTAGCTCCTGGACCCCACGATCTATCAGCACATTCATGCAGAGGCATTTTACAGCCAGCCAATGTCTGTGCCCAGTGGGTTTACAAAGGCAAAGAGCTGGGACCCCTCCAAAGGCAATTGTGGGTATGATCTCCCCATAACTTTTTCACACCTTTCTAGAATTGTAATGTATGCTAACAGTTCCCTCTACAACCTTTCTTCCTTTCCTTTCTCCATAAATGTTGGTCTAACATGAAAGACAGTCATTCTGAAGTCCTCACCCCCTCCCCATTTTCCCTCAAAGAAGCTTCCCACAGTAAATTATGTTCTATAGTTAATCTCTCCCAGCACTTACTTCCTTTTTATAGGAGCCAACTTAACATATGAGCCAAGAGGTTCTGGCCCTAGTTTGCTCCAAACCCCAAGAGTTGGAAGGAATCAAATCTTGGCAGTTTGCAGAGCCATCATGGCTAGCACACCCAGGCTGCAGGAACAGCACTTGGACAGTCCAGTCCTTGTGGGTCATAGGCCAGGCACTCCCATACAGCCTCCCACAGTTTTTTCACAGGCAAACTCAATGTGCTGGGCAGATGCTGATTTAAAGATGGAGTGGTGAGCTGTCACACACGCTGCACTGGCAAGACTGCATGGGAGTGGATGGGAGATTCAGGCGGACTACAAGAGGAAGGAGACTCTGAGCAGGAGGGACTGTTTTTCATACCCACACATAGATACAGGATGAGGAAAGTGTCCCCTATCACACTATCACAGATAAATAGAAGACTGGCTACTGTGGCATCAGAACACTACTTCCATTGAAAAGGAAGAAAGTCAGCAAGCGAAAGAGCTATCTTGCCTCAGTAAGGGATCACCTCCCAGAACATGCGCTCACAGCCACAACCTAGGTCTGTCACAGCACTCACTCAGGAGGTCATCTCGGAGACCTACTTCTTTGAGAGGAGTTGGCATTTCCTTCACGGACAATCTAAAATTAAGAAGCATGAGAGCTTTGTCAAGCCTGAATGTCTGAGCCCCTAGAGTGGGGAGAAAGATGTTGTCCTCCCTCAGCTCCACACAAGCCCATGATGAGATTTACTCTCAGATCACCCAGTACCTGAAAAAGGTCCTTGGGTCTCACCTTGACAAACATATGCTCTGTCAGAGCCTGTGCACACAGATCTCGCTCACCTGAGTGCAGCTCACATGGTGTGAGGCACACAGTCTCAGGAGCCAGTAGTATGACGTTCCACATTGTTCAGGATTGCTTTGCTCTGATACACAATGAAACCGTTTAAGGCAGAGGCTCTGTGCTATGATTCATCCTCTATCCTCCAGAAAAGACATGTTAGGCAGAATCTTAGTTGGATATTTCCAGTGCACAAACTCCCTTGAAGTCAGGAGGAAAGGGCTCTGCGACGCAGTTCACCCATCACAGGGATTTTTAAAGTGTCATAGAGAAGGGGGACCTTAAAAAATGCTGTGCTGTTCCTGTCCTTAAGTGCTTTCTATATAACTGTCATGCAGCACATGTCTGGCAGGCAGCTACACCATGTCAGAGCATGAAGGAGCAAAGGGGTAGTGCTGTGTCATGGCAGCACTTGAGGGATGGAGGCATTGAGAGATGCTGAAGAGTTCAAGGTAAGACTAGACTGCATGAGACTCTGTGACAAAGAGAGGAGAGAGGACAGAAAGAGCAAAGAGCTTCAGGGGTGTTCCCGCTAAGGAGCCTTCAGAAACACCAGCCCTGACCTTTGGATTCTCTCTTATCTCATTAGCCACTTGATCCCATTTGCCTGCCACAGATGTATAAGATGTTCTGAAGCTTGTGTGTGCCAGAAAAAAAAAATGAGTATAAAATGTTCTGATCCCAAAAAACCTTAGACTATGCCAGCAGCCAACTGGCCTTTTCTTCCCTTGAAATGCTAGCATGCTAATCTCCTCTAAGAATAAGGAACTATAACTGTCTCACTATAAACCTCATTTCACAGCCAAGTCTCTTGAATCTTACTGACAGATTTTCAATATGCTACAGAAATGTTTCTCTAACAGGGCTTTGGTTAGAGAATTATGGACAAGGCCTTAAGAATTTTTTTTTTTAAATCATAAATGGCAGCAGGTAGCAAATGGTCTTTAAAACCCAGACCTATCCCAGGCTCTTGTGTGTTTTCGTGGTTGTACGTACTGCCCCACAGCAGGAAAGAGCACAGCTCCCTTGTGACTCCCTGGTTCCCTGGAGAGGAAGGGTACAGCCAGCCCAGCTGTGGGTGTGAGTCATATGGACAGCATTCACTCAAGTGCTACACGGAGTTCACAAGAACTCGGAAGCCACACACGTGTACAGCTAATATGTGGAGACTGCAGGACAGCTGGGGGGCTGGGGCTCCTCCTTCGTGTGTTGAGCGATGACACTGCTCCCTTCTCTAAACCAAGTAGGTGAGTCCCTGAGCATCTCTACCTGTGATGTGTCTGCTAAAACCATCTTTGCTATCTCTCTCTGCGTGTCCCCTCACTTAACAAAGTTCCATTTGTTTCTTTTGTGACAGGGTCACAAACTCGTGATCGTCTTGCCAGCACCTCAGGAGGAGATGATGTTGCTGGCATATATACCACACATAGAAGATTCCTCGGCTTTCTGTTGTTGTTTGGGGTTTTTTGTTTGTTTGCTGTCTATCTCTCCCCACAGAGCCTGTGGGTCAAGGTTTCTATCACTCGTTGTTGACTAGAACCCAGGTCCTGCACATACCAGGCAAACACTGACACTAACCTGCATGCCCAGCCCTAAAAACAAGAGCCAGGGAATCTAAAGGAAACCCCACTAGCCCTGTCCTCACGTCACTGGAAGGAGCTTCTCAATGATGTTTGAGGATGTGTAAGAGGTCAGGAGACACACAGCAGTCAGGGAGATGCGTGCAGATGCAGCACAGCAAGGACTGGACAATAAGGCTGCAGGGGTGACACAGGAGGTCAATAATGCAGGTTTCAGTGTGACAGTCCAAGAAAGCCAGCAGTGGACATTTATAAGCACTGGAGCTGAACTGCATCTCCGATAACTTTTAACTTCTTATCTGTTTTGTTTTGTTTTTTTTTGACTTATCAGCGTCCTGTGGTTTAAAGAGATGACAAAGATTTGGAAATTGATGTGTGTGTGTGTGTGTGTGTGTGTGTGTGTGTGTGTGTGTGTGTGTATGTGTGCGTGTGTGGTGTGTAAAATGCTTTCTGTTATTTAAGTCTTTTATTTCTTTCCCTGCCCTCCCACCAACCTTCTAAATTTGAAAGCAAAGTGCACAGTGTAGGTGTTGCTAAAAGAGACACAATTATTGCCTCACCCTGTTCACTGTGGACTTGCCCTCGTGGAGAAAACAGTTTTATAATGATGTCGGGACTAGAGTGGGACACCTGCCAGCCTGAACAGCCCCTACATGCACCCAGGGAGAAAGCCATCCATAAAGCTGCCCACCTGGGGACAAATATTTATCATGGAGACTCATGGAAAATATCAGAGGTCCAGCTATCATATTCTATCATATTCTCTCCAGTGTAAGCTACCTCATATCTACTATCCATTCTTGGTATACTCAATATGCCATACACATGTATACACATACATTCCTGCAACACAACACTCACGTTAATGGTGCTTTGGGGATGGAGGTGGTCAGACAGAGTTTCTTTTTGTATCCCTGACTATCCTGGAACTCACTTTGTGTACTACTAGGCTGGCCTCAAACTCATAGAGATCTGCTTGCTTCTGCCTCCTGAGTGAAAGAATTAAAGGCATGTACCACCACTGCCCAGCTTGGGTTCTGGGAATTCTAGTATGTATTATAGATTATTTTTCTCTGGAAACTACTTCAGGCACCAGCTTTTTTATAGCTAATATGCTTGTTATTGTCCTTAGAGGCCATCAGCAGAACTGTAGACAAGAGGGTCTAATATAATAGATATTTATTGGCTAAACAACGGGTTCTTACTTTATAGTTTTACACAAGACACTCTGTTATTTCCCCACTAGTATAATAATGTAGACAGTGAAAGTGGCTCCCCAGAAGGGAGATGGTTTCCGCCCTAATGGGGGTGGGGGGAGATGGTAGGAAACAAAACCAGCACCTGCCTGTTGAATTCCTTCCCTAGTGAAGTGCGAGAGAGGGGAGACATGGATGCCACCTAGAAGTCTGTGGATGCCACTTAGAAGTCTGTAGACACGCCGGGCAGTGGTGGCACACGCCTTTAATTCCAGCACTTGGGAGGCAGAGGCAGGTGGATTTCTGAGTTCGAGGCCAGCCTGGTCTACAGAATGAGTTCCAGGACAGCCAGAGCTATACAGAGAAACCCTGTCTCGAAAAACCAAAAAAAAAAAAAAGAAGTCTGTAGACACACAGCTGGGCTATGGCAGTGGTTGTGTTCCCAGCCACCTGCTTTCGATCACTGGTCTTTAGCTGATTGTGCTAGTCAGGCTGTTAGAAGCACTATACATAAAACAGTAGCGATAGTGGTTCCCTCCAGTAGCCAATAGGATTAAAACTACACAGCCTTCGAATTCTATCAAGATCAACAGTATCAGACTCACCATGACACTTTCAGGGTTCTGAAAACAGAGATAAAAGTTACCATTTTTCAGACTATTCCCAAAATTAAATTCAGTCAGACTCACATATGAAGAAAGCCCTGACTCCTTCTTTTTATGATTCTCATAAATCCAATCTCCTTTCTCCAGCTCTGTAAAACATCTGCCACACACATTCTGACATCCATGGGTATTTAGAGCCCAAGTGAGGAACCTGGCAAGGTAGCCAGCCTCCCTGGGGTGTGGGTGGGTGTTTCCAGGCAGCCTTGCCACCTTCCCTGGAATACTAGAGGTCCAGCTACATAGCATGAATGGGAAGTCACAGTATTGCTTCCACTGGATTACATTGGGCTTTTTTGTCCAGATACCACCGTTTCTGGAGCTTCAGATAAGAAAGGAATCGAACTGCCCCTGCCAACAGTTCTCCACTAACTGAATGGGGACACTCTGATAAGAGCACAAGGGTGACCCAAATCCAAGACCACAGACTTTGAAAAGTGTTCCCACCAACTCGGTGCAGCAGCTTGTACATTTTCTAATTCTCTCTTTGTATTTATTCTGTAAATTTCCAAAGGTGCTGTTTTAATTAGGGTTTTTATTGCTGTGATGGAAGACCATGACCAAAGTAACCTGGGGATTTGGGGTTTATTTGGCTTACGCATCCATATTGTTGTTCATCCTTGAAGGGAGCCAGGACAGGAACTTGAACAGGGTGGGAACTTGGAGACAGATGCTGATGCAGAGGGCATGCAGCGGAGCTGCTTACTGGCTTTCTAACCATGGCTTGCTCAGCCTGCTTTCTTAAAGAACTGAGGACCAACCAGCCCAGAGATGGCACCACCATGGTGGGCTGAGCCCTCCCTACAAGGCACTAATTAAGATAATGCCCTGCAGGCTTGTCTGCAACCTGATCTTAAGGTTCCTTCCTCTTAGAAGACTTTAGTTTGTGTCGACTTGGCATTAAACTGTTAGGCACAGGTGCCATTGCCTGGAACAGAATAAACCCTGCTAACAATAACAGATGTTCTAGAGTGAATGTTTAAGGTTGGTGTCCTGAGTCTGAAACACAGCCCCTCCCCCCCAGCAGTTACTTTGTGTCTCTGAGTATTAGATTCCTTATCTGTAGCATTAAAGCAATAATCTCTTCTCTTCTCTATTCACTTGCGCGCGTGCGCGCACGCGCGCGCACACACACACACACACACACACACACACACACACACACATACACTTACATTACCAAGAAACTACATAGAGCCAAACTTGCAAGCTTCGAATCCCACACCTGGACTCTAGTATTTCTGTGACACTAGGAAAGTTACTTGACTCTCTGTTGTTTAATTTTCCTAATCTGAAAAATGACTGTTGTAAGGATTAAACTGGTTAATTTGTGTAAAGTATAATTTTGCATTATACATGGTATTTGCATTAGCTAGCTTTTTATTATATATCTACTTTTTGAGATAACAAATATTAACATTCCCTGTCACTACCTATATGAATTTAATTCAATTAGCCTCTAGATAATAGTTCATAAATAGCTTGAGTCATAAATCCCTTCTCTTAGTGTGTGCCATCAGTAACCCTTCAGAGAGGAGCAATGAAGAGGCACCGGGGGCAGCCTGGGCAAAGCTGCACAAGTCTGAAAGTTCGGAACCCCAGCACACTATGCAGGCTTATTTAGAATACAGGGGTGATTTTACTAAAAAAAAAATCCTTCCCCTCTTTGCTTTTTGTTTTGTTTTGTTTTGTTTTGTTTTTTTGTAACAGAGTCACACTGCATAGCCTTCACTGACCAATAACTTACTATGAAAATCAGTGATGTGAAATGAAACTGGTGTTGATCCTCCTGCCTCTGCCTCCCAAGAGCTAGAATTACAGGTGTGCACTGGCATGCCTCAACGTAACATCTCAGGTAGGCAGAAATGTCCTTGATTCAATAACTAACTCTACTTATCTAATTTAGCAACACCAAACAGTGTGAAAAAACACGGGCAGATCTCCAAAGCGCCTAAATCGTGCTTCTGGTAGCACCATCGAGAACAAATTGAGTTTATCGGACTCTAGAACCTAACTACCCTTCCGGGAGATCCTTCAGGTTAAGGCAGAGCCACTCTGGGTTGGCGAGAAAGGATCCTATGGAGATGCACACAGCCATCCCCAGCTAGTCTGATGACGTTGCTTCACCGTCTTCCAGGAGGAAATCGGTAAGACTTACTGAGCACCCAATTGGAATCCAAACGGGCCCAGACGAACTAAGAGTGGTGAGCCAATAGTAAATAAAACCCTGTCAGGAGAAACGACTAGATTTCATTACTGCCTATTTGATCCCAAATAGAAAGCTACTGGGTTTAAGGGAAGTAGCTCTAAGATGTCTGGCAAGTCTGTTTTGGCTTGCAGTTTGGAGCGGGTTTTGAAGCTATAAAGAAGTTTATTTCCTGCCCATTTCACACATGAGAAAACTCAGGCCATAAATTAAGCCATGGAGCAGAGCTACACATCCTGCTACTGTGGGGGGATCGGGGGAGAGAAAAAGAATTATCAGCCTTAATTGGGGCTTTCTCTACAGAGTTTGCCAGGTTTCAACAGACAACGTGCCTAAGGACAGCTCAGGCAGATGCGGGTGGGAAGTGGGGATGAGCATCCCCTCTAGGTCTGGCTGTCAGCTAGGGGTGCAGGCTGAGCTGGGACAGAGCAAAACTGGACCAATAAAGTGGAGACACATCATGTCCAGCAATCCATTTTCAGCTGGGAACCTCTGAGAAGGACTGGGATAAAGTCAAGACCTCCACAAGATTTGGGGAAAGATGGTTTTGTAACTATAGTTTCTGTCTGTAAACCTGGGAAGGGGGGAACTAGCTGTTGAGTAAATTAAATTGCTCTGTTAAGCTTAGGTAAGAATGCTCTTTTTGTTTGTTTGTTTGTTTGTTTTGGTTTTTCGAAACAGGGTTTCTCTGTGTAGCCCTGGCTGTCCCAGAACTCACTCTGTAGACCAAGCTGGCCTCAAACTCAGAAATCCATCTGTCTCTGCCTCCCAAGTGCTGGGATTAAAGATGTGCACCACCACCCGCCCCTCAGTAAGAATACTCTTAAAGGACCAGAAAACAATTGAATGAGATAGAACTTTGGATAAGCTCAAAAGTCTAACTATAGAAGCTTGGGACTTCTTTGGTCCCTACTAAACGATGAACAAATTTCTACATGAATTCAGGGCAGTCTCTGTATTAGGTGGTGGTAAAAAAAAAAAAAAAAAAATCAAAGGTAGAACCCTTTAAGATGTTGTTCTGTCCTTAATCTTAAATCCCAGCCCTCAAGGGTATGCCCTTACAAATGTCCTACAAGAAGTGACAACCCCTAGGGAGTTAAAATGGACTCCTTAATGCTGTCAGGAACCAAGGAGCAAGTGCTCTGTAATGAGCACTGAGGAGCTGAATCTAGACCCCGAGTTAAGCAGCACTAAGTGTCCCAGCTGCTGCCAATCAATATTTTGAGCATTAACGCTCATTCTGGCTTTTAGTCCAGTTGAAATGATGATGACTGTTGCTTATTCTTTCATTTTGAAATAACCGGAGCCATAGGAAGTCATGAGCGACAATTACCCTTTACTGTGCCTGGCGAAGCAAAAATATTTCCACAATGGCACTGCTACTTTATAAAAAGCACCCATGACCCATAATAATGAGAGAAGACCTTTTTATTTTTATTTTTTTTTTGTATAAGCAATTACTTGTATTTGGATCTTCAGTTTTATTTCCAATCAGCGCAGAGGAAACTTCTTGGCCCCTATAACCCTGCATATGATATTTTAAGGTTAATGACTTGAAAATTGTTTCTAACAATAATTATGAAAGAACAGTTGAACATTCTGCTTGGTCACCTTGCTCCTTGTTTATCCTGTAACTGCTCATTTTCTAAGCCTCTGATCCCTAGAATTTTTTTAATTGAATTCCCAAGTACACTGATTAAATGTATCAACATCTATTACATCTTCTAAGGGACATTTGGCACAGGTCACCAGAATGCCCTGAGAGAGGCTTGTTTGGGACTGGGCTGAGGGAATACAGATACTGTGGTGTCTGAAGAAAATGCCGCTCTTAGTATAAGGGCAAATGGTTTGTGCAAGCAGTTGATAGCGAAAGCCGCAGCCATAGAGGTAGGGGCTGGTTGCCTAATTCATTGACGAGCCCAAAGAGAAAGGCAACTATCCGAGCTGCTTTGTGGCAAGATAGGAAAGAATAAGCAACAGTAATAATCATTCAAATGGGACTAAAAGCCAAAACAAAATTAATGGTCAGCATATTGATTAACATCAGGATGGGGAGATCTGTCCCAGTCTCTTCTAGGGTGTCTATCTTCAGAAAACAAGAAAATGTCTACATTTGTCTTCTTTTCCATTTGGTCTTCATTATGCCTTTAGCCAGACTACTGTAGAAACAATGGCTGGAAAAGAAACTAGATGGCCTATCCTTAAAGGATTACAACAGGAACATATATTTGGAATTATATGTATATATATATATATATCCTCCACCATCCCCACCACCCCCTGTTCCACATATACATACACACACTCCCTGGAATATCACTGAAGGAATTTACTTATTACTGTCTCAGCATCCTTAATTAAAATATGTGCTGGACCCCAGCTCAGCGCCAACCAGTGCCATATCTCCATCTAAGCCCTACTTCCTCTGTACAATGAGGATTCCATTCTCTCAAGATTCCTTTTGACTGTATGAACTTCATATTCATTTACAAAGACGAAACTTTTGTGATTCTCTCCCTCTTACTATTAAAAGGCGTTTCTTAGAGTTCCTCTTTTTCCTGGGTTTTAGTTTGACTATTTCATTATTATCCCTGCAGAAAGTCTACACTAAGCACTTTGGTATAGCGTTTTGAAAAAGTGCTTATCCTAGAAGAAGTCTGTGGAGGCCATCCTGATGAATTATTTTCAGAGTTTACCCTTGAAAATGAATAAGGACATCATTAACAGCTTGAAATGTATGAAAACACATGGGGAGGACCACCATGCTTGACTATTCAGTTTGAGGAGGACCAGCATGCTTGACTGTTCAGCTTGAGGAGGACCATGTTTGACTGTTCAGCTTGGGGAGGACCACCATGCTTGACTGTTCAGCTTGGGGAGGACCACCATACTTGACTGTTCAGCTTGGGGAGGACCAGCATGCTTGACTGTTCAGCTTGGGGAGGACCATGTTTGACTGTTCAGCTTGGGGAGGACCAGCATGCTTGACTGTTCAGCTTGGGGAGGACCACCATACTTGACTGTTCAGCTTGGGGAGGACCACCATGCTTGACTGTTCAGCTTGGGGAGGACCAACATGTTTGACTGTTCAGTTTGGGGAGGATCTCCATGCCTAGCTGTTGAGTGTGAAGACGACTATCATGCCTAACTATTCACCAAATCTAATCAAGAATTATTTAAGTCAAAGTTTAACTACTTCTATAAAACAATAATCCCTACCACAGACAAGGAAATTGGTAGAAATTGTTATAATTTAGGCAGGTTTAATGCTGCGGAGAAGTCCTTCCTTCTAATAAGGACTTACTCTTAACTCTGTTGTATGGCTAAAGTATGCACAGCCCTTTGATCTGATTCTTAGGATGACAGTGTTTCTGGCTTCTCAGATTACATCCTGCATCTTTTTGATTATTTATTACCCAAGACAGAGAAAGCTCCTGGTAAATCGATTATGGAGAAAGGGAGAATGACTCATGTCTAGGGCTCGGCCTCTGAAAGCTCTGTGCCCTTCTCTTTTGGCCTGTCTCTTCCACCCTGAAAAGTTTTACTGTGTGCTGTATGGCTTTCAGTACAGAAGGAACTTAGCAGTACTGAATTGGCTGCCTGAAAGCAAACTGCACTGCCTGGCCTTATACGTCTGTCCTATAGCTCAAGTGTCTCAAGGATAGGCTATCTCATGTTTTCCCTTCAGGGCCATACTTTGTTAACATCAGCCCATCACACACACTTAGTACATAAAAGGTGCCCTCATCTTGTTTCCCTGGACCTCAGACATATAAAAGGGCCTCAAGGACTTCTAAAAAGAAGGGAAGTCAAAAAGTATGTTGGTTGTTGTACATTTTGGCAGCCCCTTGTCTGTTCCTATTAGGTTCAAAGCTGTTAGTTTTTACTAGACAGGATAAGAGTAGTGAAGCCAGTTAGGAACGAGACAATTTGTTTCAGTATCAGCTCAGTGCTAGTGCCTTGTATCTCATACCTTAAACTACATAACCGGGCTAGTCTATATAGACTCCATAGTCACATTTTATTAAACTTCCCAAAAAGGATCAATGCCATGGTAACTCGCACAGAAAGAGCATCACTTTGGGAGGTTAAACCTTCAATTAAAACTTTTTTCCCCTCTGTAGTTTAAAGAATTGGGTGTGCTTACTTACACCTATTATTCTAGCACCCAGGAGGCTGAGGCAGGAGGATCATTGTTTGAAGCCAACCTAATTGTTCCAGGCCAACCTTGTCTATAGAGTGAGACTTGTCTAAAATGAGGGAGGGGGTGGGAGGGAGGAAAGAAGGAGGGAGAGATGGAGGGAGGGAAGGAGGGAGGAAGGGAGGGAGGGAGGGGGAGAGAGAGAGAGAAGCAGAAAGAGTGTGTGTGTGTGTGTGTGTGTGTGTGTGTGTGTGTGTGTGGTATGTGAGAACACAAATAACTATTATGAACAAGCTCATATAAAATATAAAATCAGGCTAAGCCAGGGAAAATGTTGCATAGGAAATTCTTAGTTTAACACTTTTATTATTAGAAGCTAAAACAGTGTTCATTGGAAGAAAAAGGATTTGGACACAATTATTCCCATTACAAGGGTGGGGTCTGATTCTACAAGTATTTCTTCTCGAAAATAGTTGAAAGGATATTTCCTCCATGCAGTTTGAAGCCATTCGGTTAACTTTGCCCTGCTCCTCTGGCTGCCTGTGGAAGTGGCTGTGCTGACTGCACTGCCACCACATCCTACTACCAAGACTAGCGCTCCATGACTCCCCGCCTGACAAAGGACTGCAGCTGTCAACAGACTCACATAATGTGCTGCCTCAGAGCGTGACTCTGACAGCTGCTCTGTGGCCAGGCAAATTTCTGCTGCTTCTCTGGAAAGAGGTTAGCATTCATAACACTGCGGCACCTCTCGTTGAGCTAATGACACTTCAATCAGCATGTTCCCTTCACTTTCTGCACTTTGCCATCTGAGCACAAGTCTCTAATTACGCCCAGGCAACAAGTTTTACATCAACCCCACCATTTACACACTCACCATACACCATCGCCCCTCCAGTCTCATGCAAGAAGCGGAATCGATGATTTTTAAATAACCAGATTGTTAAAATGGTAAGAATGAGCAAAAAATTAAACGCGAGTAGCTCCACTGCTCCCTGGTGTTGAAAATGATCTTCATCCTTCCCTGACGTAAGCCGAAGCTGCCCCGCCATTCTTCACTCGACCGTGATGCTCAGAGAAATCCCTGGACAAGGGATGAGTACTTTGATGAGGGTTGCCTAGGACAGACTGGCGCCCACAAAATTTCAGAATAAACGCTGCTACTTTGTTGCTACTTCACAAGCAATTCGGATGGCTTAGCATTCAGACGGGCTTCTAGTTACAACTTCCTGTTTCTCTCTTAAAGCAGCCTCGTCTCTTTTCAAACTCCAGAGGGTGATTTCATCATAGAAGACTCTGTCTTTAAATGATTTGCTCTGGGAAGAGATCTTCCACACAGGTCAAATCTGCCAGCAAGATGATGATGTCCAGACTCGTGGCCCTCCTGTTTCCAGCATGATTTCTTAGGCTGTATAGAACTGACAAATTGTACATTGATAGTAAGACAGTTCCGCTCAGCACATCAATAGTTTCCCGATTCAGAAGGGCAAGTCCAGACCCTTAGCTTCACCTACTCAGGTTTCTCCCCGCCCACCACAGCCTCCCAGGGGAGAATTGACAGGTATGATTTCACAGGACTATTTCTGAAGTTGGGGAGCACAGACCCGGTACGTGTTTTTCCGATTTTTTGTAATTGTCAGTCACTCAGTAGAACTTCAATTAATATAGTCAAAAGGAAAATTCTAGCCTCAGTCCTTTAACTGTGGTATTTAAATTTGTTGAAGAAAAACAAAAAGAGAGGTAGAGAAGGAGGGGTATGGAAGGTGGAAGGGAGGGAGGGAGAAAAAGGAGATGGAGGTGTTCAGGACTTGCACCTCCAGTTCGTCTGCTTCCTAGACAAACATCAAGATTTCCTTGCCCTTAGTAATCAGTCACCATGCAGCCAGGTCTGCTGTGGAGACCCCACATCTCACCACACGGTAGAAATGGAGGAGTGTTAATGTCTGGTTTCTATTCTGATAGAAGTAGGATTCCATTTCTATGTGTAAGTCACTGAGTAAGCAGAATCCAAGGCACCCTGAAAAAACTACATCACTAAAGGCTTCGGGACAAACACATAATAATATAATGGTCTTGCAGAACTGTAATTCTAGCCTTCAGGAAGCTGAGGCAGGAGGATCATTGTGAATTCAAGGTGTCCCCGAGCTACTTAGACACCGGATGGTAACTTTTCCTATCGAAAAACTGATTTCCCACTCTGTGAGAGTATCCACTTCTCCAGTGCCTCCCTCAGCTTCTTTGCTTATGCAACCCCTGAGCTGGAGCTGATTTCTCTGTGTGCTTGGCTCGGCAGGGGGCATCTGTGTGCACTGCAGATGTTCTTACCCATGGTCCCTTTTGGCAAGCATCTCTGTGATGACTAATATTGGAGCTGTCTTGAAGCCTGTCAGCTATTGCTTGCAAGTATTTGCCAGCAGCCTCACCTTCAGTATTCGAAAACCCACAGGTGAGTCCTTAGATTTACAAGATAATGCAAATTCAAAACGAGAGAACTTCCTGTTTTTGCTGCATTTAAGTCAGCCATACTCTTTGATTGTCTTACCACATCCATTTCCCTCTTCTACC
The DNA here is from genome assembly GCF_008632895.1 of Mastomys coucha. Taxonomy (NCBI): domain Eukaryota; kingdom Metazoa; phylum Chordata; class Mammalia; order Rodentia; family Muridae; genus Mastomys; species Mastomys coucha. Next base: position 88,233,504 of record NW_022196906.1, on the reverse strand, counting down.
CCGTGAAGAGACTCGGGAAGTGGATGAGAAGGAGCAGGGAGATGTTTGGCTGGCTCTACAAGCTTTTCAAAACCTCTACATTTGATGTTGGGATAAGGCATTGTAGAGAGAGGAAGGAAGCCCTCACCTGGGAGCCTGGTCCAAGCCTGCTGCTCAGAGCTTGGAGTCAGCACTGCAGTCAAACTGTAGTTGGCTAGGATGGTCTTGAACAAAGGCAGTAGTTCTTGTCCATAGAGATGCTTCAACAGTAACATTAAAATAGAAAAGTGTTGTCTTGAGACATAAGGGCACATGGCCTCTCTATGTTTTCAGTTGCAAAAGCTAAGAATCTCAAAACCTCATTTATAAGCAAAAGACTGGTTTTTAACTCCCTGATTCAACTCTGTAATCTATTTTTTGGTTTGTTTTTTCATATTATCAGTTTACAATCCCATCCAAGGTACCTCTGGGAATACCTTAAAATTTCATTGTTTTAAAAGATTTATTTTATTTATTTTATGTGTATGAGTACACTGTACCTGCACAGATGGCCATGTGTGTGGCTGCTGAGAATTGAACTCAGGACCTCTGCCGGCTCTCTCTGGCCCCACTTGCTCTGGCGTAATTCATTGTAGCTATCTTCAGATGCACCAGAAGAGGGCGTCAGATCTCACTACGGGTGGTTGTGAGCCACCATGTGGTTACTGGGATCCAAACTCAGGACCTTCGGAAGAGCAGTCAGTGCTCTTACCCGCCGAGCCATCTCACCAGCCCTAAATTTTCATTTGTTAAAAGAAATGAGAGGGCTGGCGAGGTGACTTGATGAGTAAAGGTGCTTGCTGCCAAACCTGATGACTTGAGTTCAATTCCCTGGGTCCACAGGTTCAATGGAGAGAAGTAACCCTTGCATTCTTCAGAAGCATCCTTCTGGTCCTTCTCACTCTGATGAGTGCTGTCCCGAGGCCGACTGTCATAACTGACGATGTCTCCCTTAACTCCCTTATGGCTTTGCTCCCATCAAGCTACCTTGCTTCCCTTGTGAATCTGTGTGAGCCCTGTTTTCAATTCTTGGAATAAGAAGCCTAGCTGGGCGGTGGTGGCGCACGCCTTTAATCCCAGCACTTGGGAGGCAGAGGCAGGCGGATTTCTGAGTTCGAGGCCAGCCTGGTCTCCAGAGTGAGTTCCAGGACAGCCAGGGCTATACAGAGAAACCTTGTCTCGAAAAAAAACCAAAAAAAAAAAAAAAAAAAGAAGCCTAGTAACCAGAACTGCCTGGCCCCAGACCCTAACCAACAGTAACAGTTCTGTGTCCTAGGAAAACTGGGATAACTACTGGAATAGCCAGGGTTCCCAACATTCCTAAATGCTGGGCTGTCTATACTTAGGAGCTAGATGTTGAGAGAAGGAAGATTATCAACTGGAAATGAAGGCGTTGCGCTGGCACCCGATGACTATAACCCTTAATGCCACAATCTCACACGAACCTGGGTTGGAACCCAAAACAGGGCCCTTGTCTTATTTGGCTTTGTATTGTGATGACCAAAAACAACTTGGTGAGGAAAGTTTATTTGGCTCATATATCCAGATTGTAGTCTTTTATAAAAGGAAATTAGGGCAGGTACCTGGACACAAGAACTGATGCAGAGGCCACAGAGGGACCCTACCCATTGGCTCACTCAGCCTACTTTCTGATACCACCCAGGACCAGGGGCCTAGGAGTGACACCACTCTGCAAAGGGCTGGGAAATCCCACATCCATGTTAATTGAGAAAAGGGCACACAGACTTACCAATAGGCAATCTAGTGCAGTCATTTTCTCAAGTCATTTTCTCTCTTCCCAGATGACCCCAGCTTGAATCCAGGTGACAAACAAAAGCCAATAAAAACCAAACAAAAACTAACTAGCACAGCCCTAGGATGCAAAACAAGGACCTGAGAGAAATTCCTGAAGCTTTTCAATCCCTTTCTCAAACCCTGTGGTGAGCTGAGTTGAAGGTGCTTGTTCCAAGAGGCTACATGCAAATGAGAGAGGAAAGAGAAAGGACCGAACTGCCTGACTCACTGCCACCATCAGTATGTCCTGCCTCAGCTTGCCCACAAAACCCAAAGCCAAGAAGGAATCAAAGAGAGGAACCTGTGCTGTCAGGGTAACCCAGGGTGGAGCAGATGTTGCCACAGAAGGGATGTCACCCAGTCAGAGACACACAATCTTCAGTCAGTGGTGATCATCACTGATAGATGAGCTTGCAGGTACAGGCTGGGGAAGTGAACTACCTGGGTGAAGAGACGCTGAAAGATTTCATGTCAGGCTCTATACAGGATCCAGGCAAAACTGGCATTGTACCTGTCATTTAGCCTTGTTATTCCCAAGCCATCCATCCAAGGAGTGGCAGCATTCTACCCAAATCCTTAGGAATAAGGAGGGGCCTCTGCAACTTTAATTTTTTTTTTCAAATCCTATTTTTAGGATTTTAAACATTTTGACCTCCCTTGTAGCTCACCACTGACCAGAGGTAGTGGAAAAAGAAATTATATGGGGGAAGTGAACCTGTTTAGAAAGGCTCTTTGGAGCAATTGCCATCTGTGTTGTCTGGAAATCGGCAGTTCAGTTCATAGGTCAGCAGTGGCAGTTCGATCCACTCGCAAACACTTCACGGATACACCAGCAGTCCAGTTTGGTAGAGTTGGGATAGCACACATGAATCAGCCGTGGTGGCACTACCTAGCAGAGACAACCAGTCCTTACCTCAGCACAAGTCAGCAGGAGGGACGAGGAAGGATGCCAGGAGAAGTTCTCAGCTGTGCCTTTCTCAGTAAAGCAAGCTCAGTGGAGACAAGAGACCAACAAGAGATACACAGCTAGCTCTATAAGCAAGCCTCACTCAGCTTCCATCACTGTCCTTCACGTCCTATTTAGACCCTCCAAACATCAAGTGTCCTCCACGGGTCTTGCTTTAGCACATCTTGCCTCAGCACATGCATCTGTCTCAGCCAACATCACTCTGCCAATCAGCCAGAGTCCAAGGAAGCACACCACCAGAAGGTTTTTTTTTTTTTAAGTGCAGTTCTCTCTATGAAGTCCCGACAAATGGAGCTTAACTCCACAATGTAAGGCGGACCAACACATGTGCGTTGTTAGCAAAGAATCATTCGTCACATGTCCTTTCACGTGCTTGCCTTAGCAGAACATCTTTTCACCTGTGTCTGCTTCAGCTAAGTGTTCCTTCATGAGTCTGCCTTAATCTTTCACCTACATTCACTTCAGCAAAACGTTCCTTCATGTGTCTGTCCCAGCACAACACCATCCAGTAGACTTTCCAAAGAACCCTTAAGTTTCCACTCCAGGCCCCTACAGGTACCCCTTGACTGTCATGTTTTCTATTCTCATCTTGTTTCCTGCAGTCACCTCCCTTTTGGCTAAATGTCTGGAGGGCTCCTCCACAGTAGAAACTTCGAGCTTTGGCCCATTGGCCCCTCTTGTCCTGCATGTGGAGAGAAGTCCTAAAGGAAAATGGACTCACTGACTTATTTTGTTTGATCTCCACAGGCAAGACAGAGAGGGTATAGGCTAGCCCCACTACCTATTACTCCCCCCAGCTCTGAATGTAGGCTTCCAGGTTGAGATGAAGTAAGAACTCTGGAGCCAGAGGCAGGGAGGAGACTAGGGCACTACACTGAACTATTACTACAGGAACCTGTCCAGACAGGTTAACCCTGGAGCCAGAAGTCTAAGGACTTCCCTTTCTCTCTTCTCCTTTCACTTGTCCACGTGATAAATACAGTTAACCTCTTTCTGCAAAGCCTAATCCCTCGGTCCCTCCACCAACTACACCAATTCCCTTCCCTAAAAGCCACTGCCCTGTGTCTTCTCTGTATTACATCCTCGTATGGCTGGGAGTAGTGGCCTTAGGAAGAGAAATGCTGTGAAGGCGAGGGCTATGTAGTAAGGTCCAGGCCATTCTGAGCTACAGATAAACACGGGTCTCTCAACAAAGCAAAGCAAAGCAAAATAAAAACAAAAGTATCAATAAGGAAAGAAAAGGGGGTGGGGGTAGGGAGGAAGGAAAAGAAGGAAGGAAGTTAACATACTTTTGTAGAAACTAACAAAGAATTGTACCAGGCTCCCCACCTCTAGCTAGACTCTGCCTGCTCTCCAGGGGAGGAGAGAAGATGGAGTTCCAGATAAGGATGTATGGAGAGTGTCTGAAAATGAAGTGTAAATCAAAGCAGACTGTTACAGAGTTGCTTCTTTGTCTCACCTAAGTCAATTCAAACTCAAACTTTTGAGACAGCCATATCCTAGGTATGGAAAAGAATTGTCTGTCAGACCATAACCAGGACCTGAAAGTCTCAATTAAAGCTGCTGCTGAGATTTGCTGCTGTCATAGCAACTATCAGAAAGGCCCTGCGGGTCCCTAACCCCACCCACCACTAAAAGGATGGACAACTGTGATTATTTGTCTACCCTTTGTGTCCTTTAAAGTGTAATCTAAATAGCCTCTCTTCAGTAATATGGGCTTCAAACTTAATCTGTAAAGTAAGAATGTTAAATAAGGAATCTTTTGAAAGCAAACATTTATTCCAAACTCTACTTTGAAATTACTTCAACCTTGCCTGTGAAGATACTACTGCTTTGAGAACCCTTGAATTTACAAAAAAGCAGAACCAAATGATTATCAGTAATTTAAGATTCAAACAATGCTGGATGCCCAGAGCCCGGTCTTTAAGCTGGATTTATCTCTATGTGAGAAACAGACTTGCCTTGTTAGATCCTGAGCAGATCTCACTGCTCTGGCTGCTGTCTTAACTGAATAAATGTCAGACTTTCTGTGAGCTCTAAGGATGTGGCCTAGAACAGAGAATTCCACCAGGAGGCTGAGGACCACACACTCTGAGATGCACCTCCCGTGGAAAAACCTGGTCTGCAGAGCAGGACCCACAGTGAGCTGATATCCCCTGGAGTCCTGTGTCTAGGTGAAGGATCCTGCGGACTGCCTGCCCTGGGCTGGGGAGACCACTGAGACCGGATGGGACATTGCAAGTCAACTTCTAGAATTATCTTCTCCTCTCTTTAGTCCTTTCTTCCTTTCTTTCTTCCTTCCTTCCTTTCTTTCTTTCTTTCTTTCTTTCTTTCTTTCTTTCTTCCTTCCTTCCTTCCTTCCTCTCTCTCTCTTTCTTTCTTTCTGACCCACACTTATATTCTTTAGGTTTATGAATTTGTGACTTCCTTTTATTCTGTGATTACATCAGCTCATGCAGTGTCTTCTATGGTGGGACATGTCTTTCAAGGAAACTTGAATCCAGGTCCCCAAACCATGGTCAGTTATATCATCTGGACCAGTATAAACCAGTTCCTTTACTTCTGTCTTATTTTGTTTTGTTTTGAGAGAAAGAGAGGATTTCTCTTTAGGTCATAGCCAAAGTTGGCCTGGAACTCACTACATAACCCAGACTTGTCTCTAGCTCATAAGCCTCCTATCTCAGCTTCCCGAGTGCTAGCTAGGGTTACACTTGTGCTGTTGTGTTTTGTAAAAATGAAAAAAAGAGCCAGCATATGTTTGGTAGAAGTGAGGTATGGTGAGGTGGAAGGGGGTCCTTCTGCAGGCCCACGCTGGGGCATCCCTTTCCTCTGAGGTACCAGCCACAGGATGAGAAAGGCAGAGAGAGAGAGAGAGAGAGAGAGAGAGAGAGAGAGAGAGAGAGAGAGAGAGAGAGAG
>NW_022196906.1:88191329-88227533 GCF_008632895.1 Mastomys coucha | reverse complement strand
AGAAGAAGAAGAAGAAGAAGAAGAAGAAGAAGAAGAAGAAGAAGAAGAAGAAGAAGAAAAAGAAAGAGGAGGAGGAGGAGGAGAGAGGAGAGAGGAGAGGAGAGACAGGCCAGGAACACATGGAAAGAAATGGAGGGGGGGATGGGGAGAGAAGGGACAGAGAACATAAGAGAGAGTAAGAGGGTAAGTGAGAAGAGGGGCAAACAGCCCCTTCTATAGTGAGTCAGGCATACCTGGTTGTTGCCAGGTAACTGTGGGATGGAGCCTTGAAGGAATGCTAACACGTGAGGTGATATGTCAGGTAGGCCTTAAGATAGTTTTCTATTTCCTTGAAGCATGGTTGTCATTTCATGCCAGTAACATTTATATACTCAGCCTATTTTAAAAGGGGGCGTCCAGGCTGGAGAGATGGCTCAGTGGTTAAGAGCTCTGACTTCTCTTCCAGAGGCCCTGACTTTAATTCCCAGCAACCACATGGTGGCTCACAGCCATCTGTAATGAGATCTGACGCCCTCTTTTGGTCTGTATGAAGACAGATAGAGTGTACTCATATACATAAAATAACTAAATAAAACCTTTTTAAAAATAACAAAAACCAAAAGGGGGCCTGCTACAAAGACAATACCAGAAAAGAGAAAGAACTTTAGGGCTCCACCCATCCTGCCTAAAGATCATAGGCTACGGACTGTTGGCCCAGTGAGGGGAGGAAAGACTGTTGGCCCAGTGAGGGGAGGAAAGACTGTTGGCCCAGTGAGGGGAGGAAATGGGTCAGCCTCCTACTTAGGAAACCCACACCTGTCAACCAGGTGACGCCTCGATCCCCTCAGAGGGTGCCTGTTCCAAGGGATCAAAAGTAGAAGCGGAAAGCAGTCAAAGCCACTTCTGACAGGTCACAAGTACAAGGTAAGCATTCTGTCCTGCACGGACCACTGTGGAAATGTGGGAAGAGGAACCAAAAAGTGCTCAGTTATTTGTTTTTAAAGCCTTTGTGCTTTGGTACAAGTTGGTCTGAACCCCTGTAACAGTGAAGGGAGCCAACCTCTCTGTCCTTTGAAGTTTAGTAATTGATCCCACTGGAATTACTGACAGACGTTAAGAGGACAGAAGGGGCGTGCGAATGGATTCTGTGCAAGTGCAGTGCAGGGGCATCACAGGAGTGCAAAGGGAGTGCTTAGGGATGTAGATGAGATTTAGCGTTAAGTGTCCCCTTCTTCACAAGAGAGAGCTGGGTGTGGAGATGGGGCTGTGAGCACTTCTGGAGCAATAGGAACAGACCACCCTCCCCCTGTCTGGTAAACATACTTGAAATCAAACAATAGGCCAGAACAAAGTAAGCCCTAGGAGATAAGGTGACAAGTTATGGGAAAGTGGGGGCCCGTAGTGGGGTCTAGGGGGTGAAAGTACAAAGGCTGCTTTGCCTTTGTTTTTTCTTCTGAAAGGGCTTCAGGGGGATAGGGTACTGGAGATAGGACCACCAGAAAAACCCTAAGACTGCTTCTTACACTGATGCTAAGCAGTCCACACTGGGGACCGTTTTCAGAATTCCAACAGTGCCATCCATACCTGGAAACCAGCATCGCACCAGAGCTAGCTGCTCTTGTACTGTGAGAACCCTGTCAGTACCCTGCTGAGACCTTTGAGTTCTGAGCTCTAAATCAAGCCCTAGATGTGTGAGAAGTTTCCTTAACTCCACCCACATCAAAAGGGGACCATTCATTCCAGTGGAGCTCTTCAAACTTCTAAGTGATGTTCATCATCAGTTGCAGTGAGTTTTTGCCTAACTAGCTCAAACTACATCACTTTAATGCCAGCCTAAATGGACTTAAAAAGTATATCATGAAACAATATTCAATACTTGAGAGACAAAGTCTTGCTACGTGGCTCTGGCTGGGCTGGAACTCACTATATAGAGCCCAGGCGATTCTCCTGCCTCTGTATCTCAAGGGCTGAGATTGCAGGCATGAGCCACCATACCTGGCTGTAACTGTTGAATTGCGGAAACAAAAGCACAGATCTAGCTTCCTCCACCCCCTTGTAAACTTAGGTTTCTTTTATCTTTTGTTTCTACTGCCCAGGTTCTGATGTGTCTTTCTTACTTGTAAGTAGGGCTGGTTGCTGGATCAGACTACCCACTCTCCTCTTGCTTTTCCTTTTGAAATCACTCAGTTTCCCAGATGCCTCCTCTTCAATCCCATGACTTATAAGTCAGACAAATGCCTGATTTGTTCAGACACATCCAGTTACTTTCACCACACTAAGCTGACTGGTTCTACACAAGAGATGACTTCCAGCCACTAACTAGTTTGGATCTCTTGCTTCTTTTTGTTTTTGTTTGGTTGTTTGGTTTTTGGTTTTTTGTTTGTTTGTTTGTTTGTTTTTAACCCAGCTGGCCCCTCTCACTGTGTCTTATCTCACCAGAATTTGAGTATACATCACTGGAATAAGGCCATGTGAGTTTTGCCACCTGTAACCAGTGAACCATCTTGCACTTACCTAGCAATCTTAATGTGCCCTCTGTGGATCTTCCTGGTACTTCCCACATAAATGATGGTCAGATTTCTGAAACTGCCATGTGCAGTGACTTCTAGAAGTTTCCCGGCTCCTCTCTTATTGGAAACCTAAGACAGCAGCTCTCAAAATGCTAGATTCGAAGAAGCAATCGCTTCTATGACAAACAGACAAACTAGGATGTGGCAGTTAGATGAAAAGCAATATAGTGGGCATACGTGAACACTTTCCTGATTCAAACCAGTCTAATTTTATGTATATATTGAGGTATGCATATGTGTTATTTTTAAAACTAGAAACGTTAAAAAAAATAGGTAGACATTACATACTATAACTATTACTATTTTAAATGTATAATAATATCATAGTGCAGTTTTTCTTTAAATTCTTATTTCTTTAGTTGGCTGGAACATTTGGGTGGCAGGAGGATTAAGATGAAGCCAGTCTGAGCTATGTAGTGAGATCCTTATCTCAAAAGACACAAAGCAGACAAAAAAAAAAAAAAACGACTCACACAACTTACTTGTTTGATATAATACAGACGAAATCACATGATGTCTGGAAGTAAAGACAGAATTCTCCAACAGGTGCTTGCAGGAGGGAGGGGGAATCCAGGAAGTGCTTAGAGGGAGGAGGAGAAGTCTGGCAGGGGCTTGGAGGGGGGAGGAGAAGTCTGGCAGGGGCTTGGAGGGAGTGGAGAAACCAGCAGGTGTGTGCAGGGAGGAGGGGTGAATCCAGCAGGTGCTTACAAGAGAGTCCAGCAGGAACTTAGAGGAGTCCAACAGGTGCTTAGGGGAGAGGAGTCCAGTGGGTGCTTAGGGGAGAGGAGTCCAGTGGGTGCTTAGGGGAGAGGAGTCCAGTGGGTCTTTAGAGGAGAGGAGTTCAGCAGGTCTTTAGATATTTAGCTGGGCAGGAATGGGGGAGGAATCTAGCAGGTGCTTAGAGGAGAGGAGCTCAGCAGGTGCTTAGAGGAGTAGAGCAGGTGCTTAGAGGAGCTCAGCAGGTGCTTAGAGGAATAGAGCAGGTGCTTAGGGGCAGAGTCCAGCAGGTGCCAGAGGATTGCAGAGGCATAAATAATTGTGTTGACAACTGCGCAAACTAAGAGACAGACACATGGAAGTTCAGCATCTTTCTTTTTTACACACTCTTTGTATCTTTCCATAAGTAACCATTTAAAATAAGAGCAGTGCAAAAGGCAAGTTCTTTCTCCATGGTTTGCTCGGCCTGGACTTTCACTGAGAGAGTTGGTCCAGCTAGCTCTCCCAGCTCCACCTTGTTTATTTAGTTGGTTTTTGGAGTCCCCTCCTTCCAACTGACAGCGGCAGCTAAAACAATTCCTTTCTTTCTAGCTTACTTGTTTTGAAGAATCCAACACTTCCCTCTTTGCTGGCAACCCTCTCAGTCTTCCTGCCTAGCCCATGTCCATTCCTTTGTATCAATCACTGATCTGCAAGAGCTACCTTCTATCAGCAGCCCCCAGTGGGCAAACTGGGCTGAGACCCAGATCAATGCCTCAGTCAACTCATATCAGAGAAGCTGCTTCTTACACTGTATTGGAATTAACACAGAGATTCACAACTGGACAATAGTACGAGACTTAGGAGCACTCAGGTCTAAATGAGAGCCCTTTTCCGCCTGAAATGCTCAACAATCTATGCAGAAGGCAGAAGAGGAGGCGAAATAAAACTGTAAGAGATAGCAAGTTGGTGGCTAACTCCAAGGATCCAGTGCCTCCTGGAGACAATAGAATTGATAAATATATGATCTCACAGAGATTTCAGCCGCATACCCAAGACCTGCACAGGTTCAACCATCATGATCATGGTCCCCAACCTACATTTTAGAAGTATTGAAACTCCATTTCCTTCCAGTATGCTAATGAAAGACCCACCCACAGGACAGACAGGCATTACCAGATTAGCAGGGGAATTCAGCTTAGCCTTGAAGCTCTCTTTGATGTGGAATTTGCATGTTCATGATGAGGATATATAGTGGTTTTAATAGAAGTGGCACTATTTGGAGGTGTGGCCTTGTTGGAATGGGTGTGGCCTTGTTGGAGGAAGTATGAAACTGTGGGCATGGGCTTTAAGACCCTTGTCCTGGCCGGGCAGTGGTGGCGCAAGCCTTTAATCCCAGCACGTTCCAGGACAGCCAAGACTACACAGAGAAACCATGTCTCAAAAACAAAACAAAATAAAACAAACAAACAAACAAAAAAACCCTTGTCCTAGCTGCCCGGAATCCAGTCTTCTCCTAACTGCCTTTGGAACTCTCAGCTCCTCCAGCCCCAAGTCTTCCTGGATGCTGCCATGTTACTACCTTGATGATAATGGACTGAAGCTCTGAACCTGTGAGCCAGCCCCAATTATATACTATTCAATAGTTGCCTTGGTCATGGTGTCTGTTCATAGAAGTAAAACCCTAACTAAGACAGGATACAACCAAGCCTGTGTCTAAGCTTTAGGAACCTGGCTGCAAAGGCAAGTCCTGTGTTGTGTCTCTAGTATGGACATTGCCTGCCTGTGGAAAGATGTTGCTAAGTTAAGCCTCCTACCTCCTGGTCACATGGAGGAGTCAGGAAATGAGGCAGAGAGAGGAGAGAGAGAGAGAAAGAGAGAGAGAGGCAGAGAGAGAGAGAGAGAGAGAGAGAGAGAGAGAGAGACAGAGACAGAGACAGAGAGAGAGAGACAGAGAGACAGAGAGACAGAGACAGAGAGAGAGACAGAGAGAGAGAGACAGAGAGACAGAGAGAGAGACAGAGAGAGAGAGACAGAGAGACAGAGAGCAACAGAGAGAGAATGGGGGGAGAGAGAACATGTTTCAAGGGTACCAGGGTTATATTCTGTCCATAGGAGAGAGATAGAATAGGTCTACAGGGCCATAGGCTTCCTTGTTGGTAAATGTGTCCTTACTGAGCCAAGCCAGAACCCATGTGGAGACAAGGAGCTATTGGAGCTCCTAAATTTGAGTTTTAAAGCTGAGAATGTAGATGACTTGACTGACTTCAGAAGGCTGACTTCAAGTGATTCATCTCCTTAGACAGTTCTGGGTTTCAGATGTTTTCCCGTCTCTTCCCAAACAGGGTTCAAACTCAGCTCTGCCACCCGAAGCATGGGAGTGAACTCACGCTCTTTGTAAGGTATACATCTCTGTATTGTCTATGACCCTCTCCCGGGTATGGGAGACCTTCACAAGTCCTAAACTTTAAGCTTCTCTGTTCCATTCCTTCCCAGCACACAAGCAGCATCTATAATGGAGCAATCCCTCAGCCAAGAGAACGGGAGTGGGAAGAGCTAGCTCAGCGATGGGCACGCCTCTGTTGGTACATGGGGGAGGGGAGAGTCTAGAGCACTAGTGCTCTGGAAAGTAAACTACAAATGCATCTGGAAAATGATGCTGGGCTACAGTGTCCTGCCCCCAGTTCAGAGGAAGCGTGCGTTTCATTGTCCTCCAGCTCCACTCCCCACCCAGCTTCTGCTCCCCCTGCCAAGGATAACAGAGCAGAGGAGTCTCATCGTGAAAACAAGAGACAGCCAGCCCCTCAAGGCATCCCTCTTGAAAGAGTCACACTGCCACCTGCTACCCTCACCAGATCTCCACCTTCTGTCTTGCTTCTACCCCTATCCAGCGTCTTCCTAGTCTCAGATTGGACAAGGTCTTTATTTCTTTGGTTATGTGTGCATACAGATGTGTGTCTACCATAGTGCATGTGTAGAGGTCAGAGGACAGCTCAACTCTTTGGAGCCAGTTTCCTTCGGCCACCTTAGGAGACACGGGGATTACACTCGGTTCCTCCAGCCTGAACACAAAGGCCTTTAAGTAATGAGTTAATCTCACCAGTCCAGGGCAAAGTTCTTTTCACTATAGGGCTGTGCAGTACATGTTCATGCCCTGAGCTGTGTCAACTTAAGAACTCAGAGTGGCTGTGGCAGCTCTAGCCATCACGCTCATATTAAGAGAGAAAATGACACAAAGATGTTGTGTCTTTCCTTTGCAACAGTGGAAACTCCGGGAGAAGAACTCCAGCTGCCTGTGTCTTCTATTCTGCAGGCCTGGCTGACTGCCTGCAGACATGTCACAGAGAGGTCAATCAATGTACAAGGCCTACCATGAGACCCTTTGCTGAGACTCAAAGCCTGCGTGGAATGCCTCTGCCTCAGGCACATAAAGGTTCACTCCTGAGGAGAGACTGCAACTTGTAGTCCCTCAGTGGTGCACCACAAAAGCCCCCTCTACACTACAAAGGCCACAAAGCAGTGGCAGGCCCCTCCTTCCCACCCCAGCCTACAGCCAGGTGAGATGCCCCTGCTGGAGCTGTCAAAAGTGGTGATGTCTGTCAAAATGGCCGCACTGCAACATCTCAGCCTGCAACTGTTCTAGGAGCTGTCCAAGGTGGTGCATCTCCTTTCCCACATCAGCTCATAAAAACACCAAGGCAAGACCAGTCCCACAAGTGCTGTCCACAGTGGCAGTACCACCCCTCCAGCCACCCTCCCACCCCGCAGCCCCACAGAGATGATGCCTCATCAAAAGTCAGCTGTAGCAGGGCAGTGGTAGTGCATGCCTTTAATCCTAGCACTTGGGAGGCAGAGGCAGGTGGATTTCTGAGTTCGAGGCCAGCCTGGTCTACAGAGTGAGTTCCAGGACAGCCAGGGCTATACCCTGTCTCGGGGAGAGGGTGGGGAAGTTGGCTGTAGCTGGGAAGGACTTCCCACCCTAAACCAAGGGCCTGATACAGGAAAAAGGAGGTGAAAAAAAGCCACCAATCCCTAAGCAGGAAAACTCACCAATCCCTAAGCTACACACACACACACACACACACACACACACACACACACACACACACAATCCTTGAGCACAAAAACCCACCAATCCCTGAGCCCCTTCCAAGCTCAGGACATGAAATCCCACCAATCCTCACTTTGGAAATCTCTGCCCTGAGAAGCTCCGGCTCCTCTGAAATCCTATATAAGCACTGCCCCTTTGTCCAATACCCTGGGAGCAGAGGACAGCCATCCCTGGATTTGTCCCTCCACACCCTGGTCCCTCTAATACATCTCTTTCATGAGATTTGCTGCCTGGTGTGACTTTGCCCTTGGAAGAAGCCAAGAGGAAAAGAAGCAATGAAGAGAAGGTGCAGGGCCTAGGCTCCTGAGCTCCTCTGCTCAGCTGGGGATGCCCTCCCCTGGGAGCTGCAGCACCTCTGCTGAGCACGCCCTTCCACTGGGACACTGTCTCACATCAGAGCCGTGTGGTTCTCGGACCCCCATGTCTCAGGATGTCCTTTCGCTGGGATACCTTCAGAGCTATACAGTTCCTGGGCTTCCCGAGTCCCAGGATACCCTCCCATCCAAGCACTTACACAACTGCCTTGTTTAGTGGGATGTAGACCCATAGATCTCAGTAAGTGCTGGGTGGGTAAGGTGTCCCCATTTACTTTCTATTGTTGAGATAAGCACCACAAACCAAAGTAACTAGGGGAGGAAAGGGCTTTTTTTGTTTTGTTTTGTTTTTTGTTTGTTTTGGCTTATATGCCACCATCACAGTCCGTCACTGAGGGAAGTCAAGGCAGGAACTGAAGCAGAGATCATGAAGGAATGCTGTTTACTGGTTTGCTCCTCATGGCTTGCACAACCTGTTTTTGTAAAGAGCAGGTCCACCTTCCTAGGGTTGGGACCTTCCCAGGGTTGGCACCACTCACAGTGGGCGTGACCCTTCCATATCAATCAGTTACAAGGCCTATAGGCCTGCCTACAGATCAATCTGATAGAGGCATTGTTCTAATTTAGGTTCCCTTTTCCCACATGACCATAGCTTGTGTCAAGCTGACAAAAACTAGACAGTACAGATGGTCCCGTCTGCACATTTAGCAATGTAAGGCATCAACAGCTCATGCTGACAGCACCCAGTATTGGTCCTAGAAGCTATGACCAGAAAACCACAAGAAATTTCAGAGATCATTCAATTCAGTTAGCTCTGCTCCCCCACCCCCACCCTTCTCCACCCCTATCCCCAACTAGCAGATGTATTCATATTTTCTAATATGATTTGAATCTCTCCTACCTGGCTTTGTCACAGGAAGGGGACATACAGAACAAACTTTCTCCCCTGGAAATAGCAATCAAAAATATTATTTGGAGACAGAGGGAATAATGAAGGGATTGTATGATTGATTGATTTCTTACTTCCCAGATGTCCCACATAGAAGCTCTTGTGATTGGTGGGGTGTGAGAATCTCCTGAGATGGTTCTGACGTGAGTGGAAGATGGACAGGCTCTGTTGTAAGAGATATTGATAGAGATGAATGGATGTTGCCTTGACAGAGCGGTGTGGACTACATGGTAAATGGAGCCCAAATACCAAGAAGTCAGTTTATTCAAAAATTAGTCCTGTTAAGAGATAAACTCAGCTCCACTGACACTTTAAAGAATTTCTGTGATCTGACAAGGGTTCAAGTGCTGGGCAGCCCCAAAGCGTAAACAATTTAGGCTCTGCCCAGAGGCACAAATGGGGAGAACTTTTAGAGGGTGTTTGCAGAAGTGAAGCAGAAAGTACTTGATTGTCTAAGCTGTAAAGTTGTAAGATAACCTCTTACAACCTCTTAGTTGGCTGTTGGGTTCTGCTTGGTTAGCCTCAAATTAAATTATGCTGTGTACACAGAGACAGCTTCAGTGGGCATGTGTAGGAACCCCCCCGATGCTGAAGTTGTCTCTGCCTGATGATTTCCCCATTACAAAAAGGGGCAAAGAAATGATGTAGGGAAGTAACAGGCAGCCATATGAGGCCTCAAGACATCAGTTACTAGCCAGTACAGCCAGATGGAGTTCTCTCAAAAGAGTTTGGGAGTGCAGTGCCACACCCCCTCCTGCTTCCCTCCTTGCCTTCCTCTTCCATCTCCTCCCTTTATTATCTTCTTCCACTTTATGTCCTCCTCCCTTTATATCCTTTTTAGAGGGTGTTTGCAGAAGTGAAGCAGAAAGTATTTGATTGTCTAAGCTGTAAAGTTGTAAGATAACCTCTTACAACCTCTTAGTTGGCTGTTGGGTTCTGTTTTCACGGTTCTCTCTTCTTGCTATCCTCTTCCTCTTCGTTTCTTGCCCTCTTCCGCAAAGAGCCTTTGTTCCCTAGTGTCTCTTCTTTATCTGTCCCTTTTCTCATTTCTCTTTCATCTACTTGTAGTGGAGAGAACCTAGGCTCCTGGGGGTGGGCTGGGGAGGGACAGACACTGAGAGGCAGAACCATGTATTGGCACAGACCTTGGGCTCTGAAAAAGCCAACCCTTCGCTAAGCATTCTGGGTAGTAAGAGTTATTTAGAAGGCAAGATTAGAGCCCCGTTGTAGTTGTACCCACAGTCTGTTCTTACCAGCATAAACCTAACTCAAAGGAGATTAGAAAATGGACACACACACCATTATGCCTCCAGGCCTCGGAGACTGAAACATTAACAAAGTTCCCATCCTCTCAAGGAGTACGCTATTCCTACAAGTTCCATCAGGAAATGCGGAGTTCTATCTGCTTTCTGGAAAACACACTTCCGGTCAGCCTCCATGGCAGATGGCATTTCTTCATCACACTCTATCATTTTCTCATGCTAGAAGGTTTCCGCTCAAAGATACACTTCTGGTTGCTACACACCAGCCTCTTCATTCCCCAAACCCTTCTAGCTGTGCTGCCTATACAAGGTCCGGTTGACTATCACTGTCCTCGACGACAGACTCAACCAACTAACTGTCCCCTCTCTCTTCTCCAGGGCCAGTCCCTCATGGTTTTTTTTTTTTTTTAAATGTACTCAAGACAGATCCTGCCAGGCACTAGCAAGCCAAAAAGAAGTGCCTAAACAACAGCTTAAACCCAACAGGCTTGAACGGAACAGTGTGATCCTGAGAGTCAACCCACCTTTGCTGCCTGCCACCTAGAGCTAAGCTACAACTTCTGCAGCAGGTGTCCGGTGGTGGGTCCTTGCTTGCCCGTGTGATTGCTTTAAGACCCTTTGGGCAATGGTAGCTAATGTTATTGGTGCTGTTCATCTCATTTAGTCCCACTTGGGAAGAGCCTCATCACTGTGCCCAATACAGTCATTAAACGTGGTGATGAAGGGACGTCTTCAAGCTTTCAGGCCATGGAAGAAGCAGGGAGGGACATGGGATCCTTGCCTCCATGTTTCTCCATTTGGAAACAAAGATAGCAACGAGGCGAGCTAAGCATGCTTAATTAGGGCCTCTTTGTGTTTCCGTCCCAGCAGTCCCGGCCCTTTTTTCCCCTTTTGAACTCATATCACATAAATCTTACTAGTGTGAAGTTTTGATAAAATGCTTTGAAATGCATAGATTTATTCTTGAATCTAGAATAATTAACTAAAGGCCACATTTCTGTTTCATCAAGCAGATTGAACCTGCAGTATGTTTTCTTGGGTTTCGGAAGGCAGAGGAGTATTCTGAGCTCTGTACTTCTGAATGAGTATATTTTAATCCAAAATAACTCTTTGAGGGTCTTACCCCATGATCTTCTTTGCTCAGCACCCCCCACATGTGTTGAGACTTCAGGTGTGGTATGAGAACTAATTCTACAATTTGTTGTTTGTTTGTGTAAAAGTAATAAAAAACTTCATTCTGTTCTGACAACGAGCTATATTTTCTTCATTGTCTACCTTAAAAAAAAAAAAAAAAAAAGAGCAGCCCTTCATTTCTTATTTCTTGGTGCATCCAGAAAGCAGGAAATATGACATCACTTCCTACATGGCAATATTGTGCAGATTTATCTGCATATTAAGAAGCCATTTTTCCCTTCCTTTGCCATCTCTTACAGTCATTTTATATAAAATGATGGGTTTATCATAACATTTTCATACATGTATATGAACTTTATTTTAAATATATATAGGATATAAAACATTTTTAAAATATGGCTGTTCCTTGGGTTGTGTCAGATTGGACTTACCAGAGAAAACCAACTATGAGAGCATGCTAAGTTCTTTGAATTTTAGTTCTGAGTCTGCCACAGGCCCATGGCATTTCTGAGAGTCTTTGAAAATCTTTGTCTTCTCTCTCTCTCTCTCTCTCTCTCTCTCTCTCTCTCTCTCTCTCTCTCTCTGTTTTTCAAGACAGGGTTTCTCTGTGTAGCCCTGGCTGTCCTGAAACTTACTCTGTAGACCAGACTGGCCTCAAACTCAGAAATCTGCCTACCTCTGCCTCCCAAGTGCTGGAATTAAAGGCATGCACCACCACTGCCTGGCTGAAAAGCCTTGTTTTCAGTTCTTCCATTGTTAGATGAGATTTACAATCTGCTACAGAGATCCTGAGGAGGAAATATGAAGGACAGCCAAGCGCTTTGAAAGCACTAACTGGTTATTAATGATTTAGGGTTGCAGCATCCTTCATGTGTGTGCTGTGGAAAGGAACATGTGACACTTCCCATTTTATCATGGAGCAGGCCTGTGAAATGTCTCCTGCCCAAGCTTCTCAGAAAACCATCTGATTCCTTTAAAAAGAGACTTTAAAATTAGTTCTCATTTTATAATGCTCAATGTTCTCTTGTGGCAGTTGTCTTGTTGTGTTCCTAAGAAAAAACCCTGGGTGGTATAAATAATACACAGCCAGCCTTCCCAGTGTGTGGGCTGTATGACTGTGGATTCAAGCACCCTAAGATTGAAGTATTCTTTTTTTAGAAAAGCATCTGCACTGAACATGTATAGACTTTTTTCTTTGTCACTGTGCCCTAAGAATTCAGTCTAACTACTAACAGACATTTTGCATTGCATTAGCTACTATATGCAATCCAGAGATGATTTGTATATAGGGATATAAGCACAAGTTATATCATGCCATTGGATGATCCAGTCTAATCAAGGAGTCTTGAGCATGCAAAAATTTTGTATCTGTGTGTCTGGGCCGGGCAGGATTTTAGAACCAGTTAAGGGAGATTCCAAGGGACAACTGTATTTTCTTGAAATGGGGCTACAAGAAATAGAATACCCTACAAATACTTCTTCTTATTTATACAAACAAGTATTTATTAATATTATTCTCATGTAAGGAAAAGTCTAGGATAAGGCACCAAGGGAAGATGTTGATTCCATAGCAACATCAAATATCCAATGGTACTGTTTCTTTTGCCTTTATAATCTTTGATAAATTGGCTTATTGATATCAAAATGGCTGCTACTGCTCCTCAAGTCATACTTATTTTGGAGGTATGAGATGCAAAGGAAGGAATCCCCATTAACTATATTTATTCCTCTTTTCTTTGTTTATCTTATTTTGTTTTAACAAAATTTACCGCCGGGCGGTGGTGGCGCACGCCTTTAATCCCAGCACTTGGGAGGCAGAGGCAGGTGGATTTCTGAGTTCAAGGCCAGTCTGGTCTACAGAGTGAGTTCCAGGACAGCCAGGACTATACAGAGAAACCCTGTCTCGAAAAACCAAAAAACAAAACCAAAAAACAAAAACAAAAACAAAAACAAACAAACAAAATTTACCTCACAAACCATTCTTCTAGACCTGAATCACATTACCATTGATAAGGCAAGAAAATTAGAAAGTGTGTCAGTTACTTTTCTGTTGCTGTGATAACTCCAAGACAGAGCACTCTATTGAGGGAAGAGTTTATTTGGGCTTATGATTTCAGAAGGCTAGAGTCCAGGCTAGTGAATGGGAGCCAATGGTGGTGGGCATAATGGCTAGAGCAGCAGGCAGAAGACTCATTATTGAATTTCAAAAACCAAACAGAAAGTGAACTAGAC
Source organism: Mastomys coucha (assembly GCF_008632895.1). Taxonomy (NCBI): domain Eukaryota; kingdom Metazoa; phylum Chordata; class Mammalia; order Rodentia; family Muridae; genus Mastomys; species Mastomys coucha. The sequence continues at coordinate 88,214,286 of NW_022196906.1, read as the reverse complement.
ATGACAAGAGTCTCTAAACTCTCAAATTCCACCTCTACTGTCATATTTCCTCCAACAAATCCTAAATGTCTCCGAAACCTCTCAAACAGCACCGTCAATTAGGGACCAGGTGTTCAAATGCTTAAGACTGTGGGAGACATCTCATTCAAACCAGCACAGAGAGCAATGTGGGTATTTTATTGTTGCTGTGGTTTTGTTTCTTCCCCAGTATGTCCTTCTGGCTTGAGTGGAGGGAGGTCACTAGGAAAGGGGACCAAGGTCAGTGGAGAGTCTCAGGGATGCCCCCGTGCTTTGATGAAGAAAGTCCTTTTGACAAATGATAGCTAGTCAAAAGCCTGTTTCTCAGAGCTTCGGAAATATGTGACGATATCTTATAAACTTAACTAGTATTTTAAGGTGGGTGAAGGCCACCCCAAAGGGTCTTGCTTCCCAGGGTACCACCCATTTCATGATGCTACAGGATGCTGCTTTTCTCCCTAGCAGATGCAACAGTCCCAGCTTGCTAGTATTCCTGAGCAATTGTCTTTAATCTGTTTTCGAAAACCTCTGCCTGCTTTTTGCTTTCCTGGTTTTACTAATTATCAAGAGAAGCACAGTAAGGTCATGATGAATACGTTAGGAGAATGAGTCACTTAACAGAGACTGCTGTGGGAAAGACAAATGTGTGGGTCCTGCTGAAGTCGGTTGGGGTTTCAGAAAAAAAGCTGGAAGCACACAATGTTGCGGAGGGAGCACTTACTCTATGGGAGGATGGGGGCAGCTGGGTTAAGGGAAGGCGTCATCAATGCAGCATGCCAAGGGCCAGGAGCAGCAGCCAAGGCCTCCCCAGCTGCCTCTCACACTGAGAAAACACCGAACATCTCCAGAGGAACTCCACAGACCTCTGCCACATTTGCCTGTAGAAAGAGCGTGCACAGCAAAAACAGGGCCTGGCATATACAGAGCTTCTTAAAGCAGTAGTTCTCAACCTGTGGGTTGAGACCCCTATGGGGTCACATATCAGATATCCTGCATACCAGTTGTTTACATTATGGTTTATAACAGCGGCAGAATTACAGTTATGAAGTAGAAACAAAATAATTTTATGGTTGGGAGTCGCCACAACATGAGGAACTGGATTAAAGGGTCACAGCATTTGGAAGGTTGAGAACCACTGCCTCAAAGACTTTAAATGCATACAATTTATGTGGTATTTGGGAATGTGGGAAGGGCCGAGTTTAGTTCCCATTCCTTGCAAAATTCTCACTACTGGAGTTGCTACGGCTGCAACTGAGCCCCAGTCTACCATGCTCATAGCTGTCAAATGTGGGCAGAGGCAGGACTCTTACAGCAAAAGAAGCTTCCCTTAGGTGTGGACTTAAACGGACTTCATCTGTGCCTAAAGTCTATGGACAAAGGCTTAATTTAGGATAAACCACACGGACGGCTGATCTGGTGTCTGGAACATAAAACTAACTGTCATTCCCCAAGGACTTAGTCGGTGCTAGGCTCTACTATTAGTACAAGTCTGTCTTGGAATCTCACAGCAACCCTAAAGTGGCAGGAAGTGTTCAGCGAGCCAGCATTGAGCTGAGGAACCTGAGGTGAGGTAAGATTAGGTTAGATGCACAACGTAGTAAAGACAGGAGGAGCAGAGCCAGGTTTCACAGCATGGCTGCTGAGTCTGGCTCCTCACAGCTAGAGCCCAGTGCTGGGCCTTCACGAGCTTGCCTGATGTGCTGGGCCGTGCTGGAGGAACTGGCCACTTACTAGTCTCTTTCCTGTTAAGTTACTGTTTGCTGCTCGCCTCCTTAAGCAATGTAGGCATTTGGGACTGGATGACTCTCTTCCAGAGGTAATTAAAGATGGCACTGTTAAAGGACCGTCTGTTCTGCCTCTGCATTTGCTACTGTTCTCCATCAGATTTAAAGTGACAATTTCCCCTGGAGTCTCCTTGAGATTTCAATTCACATCAAAAGTGACTCCTTTATTGTAAGAAATCCTCCAAAGCCAAAGATGTGTTAGATGTTTTTCAGTATCCCGATCTCTAAACCCAGGATCAAAGAGAGAAACTGACAAAGGGACAACAAACCCTGAGAGAGACCAACCCAGACTATGCAGAAGGCACCTGTGTCCCTGGTACTACAGGAGTCCTCTCAAAACCTGTCCAATACTGTCCCTGTGTTCTGGCTATTTATCACTATGAACTCATAAATCATCCCAACACTCACTGGCCCAAAATAATCCTTTATTTATTTTTTCTCATGGATCTGCAGTTTGGCAGCTAGAAGAGGGCAGATGCCCTGTTTAGCTGGAGTAGCTTGAGACTGAGGCTGCCTGAATGTCAAAGTTCCTAGTTCCTACTCACTCGCCTGCCTAAGGGGTGTGTGTATGTGTGTGTGTCTGTGTGTGTGTCTGTGTGTGTGTATGTATGTGTGTATGTGTGTGTATGTGTGTCTATATGTCTGTGTCTGCATGCATGTGTGTGTGCATGCGTGTGTGTGTGTGTGTGTGTCTATGTGTGTGTGCATGTGTGCATGTGTGTGTGTGCATGTGTGCATGTGTGTGTGTGCATGCGTGCGTGTGTGTATGTGTGTCTGTGTGTGTATGTGTATGCCTGTGGGTGTGTGTGTGTCCATCCGTGTGTGTGTCTGTTTGTGTGCCTGTATGGGATGCTGTCAGCTGAGACACCAAAATCTTTCAGGGGTGCGACTTGCTTTCCTTACAACATGGGACCTCGGCAAGGATCTTGGGAGGAGAGGACCAGTGGGCAGCCATAGTGTTTTTTAGTCCTTAGCCGTGAATTAACACAGTCCCTTTCAAAAGTCCCAGGACACAGATTCGAAAAAAGTGTCAGGGACATCTTGTTAAGAGCAAAAGGCTGTCAAAGGCTAGCTCCAGTGAATGCTGCTCCTCTGGAACTTTCTCCTTGGGGGAAGGACACAGTGTGCTAAAGGGGTGGCCCCTTTCAGATTTACCCCTGCAAAACAAAGCAGAAATGTGTTGTTCAGAATTTCAGCTTGTGTGTTAATTCAACTTTTGGGAAAAGCTTATTCAATTAAAATTATTTTCATGGGGCTAGAGAGGTGGCTCAGTGGGTAAGAACACCTACTGCTCTTCCAAAGGTCCTGAGTTCAAATCCCAACAACCACATGGTGGTTCACAACCTTCTATAATGAGATGACTATACTTACATATAATAAATAAATAAATAAATACTTTTTAAAAAATTATTTTCATAGTTCTCCCTGAGTGAATTTTTTTTTCTGGTTCAAGCCTTTTCTAGCATATTCATACTCTGAGAGCTCTTTGTTTATTATTTAAATTATTTCATCTGTGTGTGCCTTATTGTGGGTTTTGCCTGCATATATGTCTGTGCAGCTCTAACATGCCTGCTGCCTGCAAAGGCCAGCAGAGGGTGTGGGAATACCTGGAACTGGGCTTACAGATATTCATGAGCTGCAGTGAGGGCAGTCAAACCCTAGACCTCTGGAAGAGCAGCCAGTGCTCTTAACCACTGAGCCATGCCTCCAGGACCCTGTAGGTTTTTTTGTTTGTTTGTTTGTTTGTTTTTTCGAGACAGGGTTTCTCTGTGTAGCCTTGGCTGTCCTGGAACTCACTCTGTAGACCAGGCTGGCCTCAAACTCAGAAATCTGCCTGCCTCTGCCTCCCAAGTGCTGGGATTAAAGGTGTGTGCCACCACTGCCCGGCTGAGGATTTTTCTTTCTTGCAGGTTCATTTTTATCCACCACAGAAAGTTGCTAAAGATGGCTTCTCTGGGTCTCTGATTGTCAATAAAGCCACCTTGGGCACAGGAATCCTTTTTAGTGACAGTTTGGCATACTTGGTGTCCGTGATCTTGAGCATGAACTGGGTAAAGGAAGGCGAATGGAACCAAACCAAAGCCATGCAGCTGCTTTGGATGTGGGAGCTTTCCAGTGACACTGGTGACAGTAGGGCAGACTAGGGAAACGATTATGTAAAAAATACAAAGACGGACATTTTCTCACTATCTCAGGCTTTTCCTGGAGACCTTATAAATAGCACAAATGACTAACCGATCCCTTCCTTTCCCTCCTCTGCCACATACTGGATGACAAGGCAGGAAAAAAGGAAAAAAAAAAAAAAAACAGATAAGCACCAGACTCTAGAGTGGCTGAATTTGTTCTTGTTTGTCCATGTTAAACCTCCTGATCCAACTGGCTTGGGGAATGAGTAGTCAAACTTATAATACAGATTTCATATTCTCTCCCTCTCCCTCTCCCTCTCCCTCGCCCTCTCCCTCGCCCTCTCCCTCTCCCTCTCCCTCCCTCCCTCTCTCTCTCTCTCTCTCTCTCTCTCTGTCAGAAATCATAGCCTAGATATTTTATAAGTTGAACAGAGTTAACGTAAGCCTTTAGAAGAAAACATTATCTATAGATGTGTGGTCAATGAAGACATCGACCAAGGCTCTTTCTTTGGCCACCTGACTCTCATAGATACACACAAACATCATCCTGTAAACCACGTGACCAAACATTCATTTATACCATGAGAGCAATCACTAGAAAGAAGCGGGCTCTTCCAGGCAGGACACCCATTCCACCCCTGCTTTTGTTGCTTCCTCTCTGAGCTTTTTCTCTTTCTTGCAACATACCAGCTATTAAGAGCCAGGCCCCCTTGCAAGCTTCAGGCTTTCCTTCCACCAGTCTGGAGTTGACTGTTTGGGTCTTTGAAAAGAGAAGAAAGAGCCTTCCAAATGCCAGCTTTGAACATGAGAACTTGGACACTAGTTATTCTTGTTCCAGTGTGTCAGCAGGGTGGGGGAGAGGAACATCTTGGTTAGAAGGAGGAGATACACGTGGGGATGGTCTGAGTGGGCGAAGCAGTCATGCTTGGCAACGCTAGCCAGAGTCACTTCTGGGCTATGCACACCTTTAATTTTTCTTTTTTGTTTTCCCCTTTTAACTTTATACCATAATGTCCAATCCAGGAAAGCAATAAAGTGTAACATAGGGAAGTAAGAGTGGTTTGGACATTTCTCCTGAGCCCACGGCAAGATTTTACTCCCTAGCGATACAATTTTTTAGTTTGTTTACAACTTTTTAGAATATTCCCAAACTGAGTTTTCTTGCATTAAGTTTGAAAGTTTGGAGTCAAAACAGGATATTAAAAGAAGAGTATCATGTGAAACAGAAGTCTGCTTTTCTCTTCGTATAAGAAGGTTAACTCACAGGGTCCCATGAGATCAAATCTCAGTATATTTAATTCCTAAAGGCCCCACTCCAAATACTGTCATACTGGAGCTAGGACTTCATCATATAATTATTGGAAGATACAAGAATTCAGTCTGTAGGGACCAGGTTCTAGAGAGTTCTAGTCATTTTGACAAGCCCTCTTCTTTCCGTGGGAAGAATCTGAAAGGCCCTCATTCCTGCTGTTCACCTAGCTTGGGGGATAAAAGACAGCAGTGGCCGAGGAGCTGAGGAACAGCATCTGAAACCATGTTCATGAGATCTGGTTGGTCCTGTGGCCTGTGGAGAAGCATCAATGAGTCCTCTAAAGGAAGGGCTCAGGAAAAGCCCAGGGTCAAATGAGAAGGCTCAGTGTAACAGGCCCTGAGGACAAAGGGTGGTGCTCACATCCTGGCACAGTCTTACCTTGACATTTGCAGGCTGTGAGCAAGGTAATGTTTTGTTTTTTCCTTTTGAAATAGGATGTCAAGGCCACAGTCCACAATAGCCTTGATTTCACTAGGTAGTCAAGGAAGAACTGAACTTCTCTTCCTCCTGCCTCTGCCTCCCAACTACTAGGTACATAGGCGTGGACCACCATACTCAGGACACACCACACTTTGTGAACTTGCATTTCATCCTTGCTCAGGGAGTATGCTAATCTCTCTATTTTTCCAATTTTAGTAGATATGATATCCAATGGAGTACAAGCCATTCTTTTGTGGTAGAAAACACTGAATTACTGTAGTCTAAATTTATCTCTATCTCATTTGAAATAACACACATTGAAATACCTTGTGCTATTTATGGTTTTTACTTTTCCATTTAAAAAAATATGGTCGGCATAACTCTAGGGCATGTGACTCGTGGTTTGGCTGGTTCTGGTTATAGTATTTCACAACATTTGGCCATTTGTAATGTCTCTCAACCTCTTTGCCTTTGTGTTCCTGCTCTGTCAAACACAGGGGTATGTCTGGTTTCGGCTGACATCTGGGCAGTTTGCAAGTGTAATCGTGAATAGTTCCTGAACTAGTCATTTCAGCTCTACCAAGTTCAACATGCTTTTTATATAAATTCTTTTTTCATGTTATGGCAGTGTGCACATGTAACTCTGGTTCTAGTGAGTTGGAGGCAGGAAGACCAGGAGCTCAAAGTCGTCACCAGCTACCTTGAACTCTTGAGGTAGCCTAGACTACATAAGACTTTGTCTCTAAAACCCAAAAACAGGGGCTTGAGACATGGTTCAGGGGTTAAAAGTGTATTCAGCTCCTTCGGAGGAACCAGGTTCAGTTTCCAACACCCACATTTGGTGGCCCACAAACGCCTGTAACTGTAGGGCCGTGGAATCTGACTCCCTCTTCTGGCTCCTTGGGCGCCTGGACTCAGATATGCTCATACACATATAATTTTTAAAAAATAAAAATAGCTTTTTAAGAAGACCCAAAACAAACAAACATGAGAAAAGAGAGAGTAAAATAGGATGGCTCATGAAATAAAAGAAATTCATTTTTATACACGCCTGAGCCATAGAGTGAACTTAAGTGTCTCTCGGTGAGTATCTAGCACTGTTTGGTAAAGCATGTCAATACTATGCCACTAGCATAAACCGATCAGTGATTTCTATATAAATATGACTTTAATCAGTATTTATTCTAATGTAGCGATTCTTTTGAAAGTGTAAAGAAGAAAATTAAAAGCACTAGCTCTGTGAGTCAGAATTTCCCCTGTGGCTACCTACCATCATAAGGATTTATTTCACATTGTTATGGATGTCTACTTAAAACATCTTTCGATAACTGAAGTTTGGAGTTTTCTACTGCATTTGGATTAACTCTTACACCATGCACATGCCCTTCAGAGTAAAAATGTGCTTTCAAAACATTTCAGTGCTTAAGGAACATTCTACTATGTGAGTAAATGAGGATTTATTAAGCCTTTTCCCTATTAAAATGTTTCTCCTGTTCCTCTACTAGTGGACATGTCCTTTGTTCTGTTTCCCATTATGATTAATGAGCTGTAATAAACCCCTCTCACTTGGACCATCAGAAATGCCATAGTCTGTATTTTGAGTATTGAGAACATTAAATCTCAAGAAGATATCACCTTCACATGTTGTACATTATTATTTTCTAACTGCTTCCCAAAATTACTGTCTAAATTTGAAGTTTTGAAAAATTATTTTTTATTATTTGAGATAGGCCCAAATGGACTTAGAATTTTTCATGTAGCCCTGGCTTTGAACTCTTGACTGTGCTGCCTCTGTTTCCAAATGCTGGGGTTATAGATTTGTGCCACCGTGACCATTATGATTTGAACTCTTATAAGCAATTTATTAGAAGATCCTTACATAGCTATGGGTGGCTGACTTCTTACTTTAGAAACATTGCTTAATATTTCATTTTCTTAAATCATCCATTCATTTTAAGATTTCATCTAATATTTCATTGTTTAAAAGTTTTACATGTATATGATGTGTGTGTGTGTATGTGTGTGTGTGTGTGTGTGTGCGTGTGTGTGCGCATGTGTGTGTGCGCGTGTGAGCCCCAGTCCATGGTTATGCAGAAGCCATAGTAGGAAAGCAAGCATCTACCTCTTGTTTTCTGCCTTATTCCCTTGGGGCAGAGTCTTAAATTTTTTTAAAAGTTTTATTTATTTAATGTATATCTGCATGTATACCTGCATTCAAGAAGGGGGCATCAGATTTCTTTATGAGATGGTTGAGAGCCATCATCATGTGGTTACTGGGAATTGAACTCAGGACCTCTGGAAGGGGTAGCCAGTGCTTTTAACTGCTGAGCCATCTCTCCAGCCCAAGTCTTAATTTTTTTAAAGATTTATTTATTTAATTTAGGTATGTGAGTGCACTATCTGCATTTGCACCTGCATGCCAGCCAACGGCATCAGATCCCATTACAGAGGGTTGTGAGCCACCAAGTGGTTGCTGGGATTGATCTCAGGACCTCTGCAAGAGTAGCCAGTGCTCTTAACCACTGAACCATCTCTCTAGCTCCTGCCCTGAGCCAGAGTCTCATGAAGTTCAATGTTTGGCCAGATTGGCGGGCCAGTGACCTATGGGAATACACTTGTGTTGCCCTTCAATGCTAGCAGTTTTACGGGGATGCTGGAGATTTGAACCGAGGTCCTCATGCTTGTGGGGCAAGTGCTCTTACTCATGGAACAATCTCCCCAGCTCTCATTAATTAATTAATTTAACAAAAACAGGAGTGTTTACTTAGTGCCAGGCGCTCTTTTACATATGGGGTTTAACTGTATGGATAGCCCCTGCTTTCTGGGAAAGGCAGATTAATCCAGAAATGTAGCCAACATCCGATGGTACAGTCTGTTGTGTAAAACCTGGGTTCTGTTCTGGATGAAACATAAAGCCAAATGGAAGTTGAGACAGAGAGATGGCGGCATGGTCTTGTTTACAGATTTAAAAGTTCTTTGTCACTGATGGATGGTGAGTGGAAGGGGCCAGGACAAGAGGTGCATTCACTGGCCTCAATTGATCCTTCTGGGCCAGAAAATTAATAATAGCTGACCAGAGGAGGCACAGAGGAGGTAGATTCCACATTATTATTTGCGAACATTTAAAAATATATAATTGTAGTCTTTTAGTCTCTTGTCATTTTATTGGAAATACATTCTAAATATAGTTATTTGTCTTCTATATTTGAGCACAATATTTGATGCATCAAGATGTAACTTTTCAGTAGGTCTGATGGTGCAAATCTGGATTACCAGAACTCACCAGACAGAGCCAGGATGATCATTGTCACTTCAAGGCCAGCCTGAGCTGTTCAGCAAGTCTAAGGCCAGGTGGTCAGGTGAGACCCTAAGACAGAAGCAAAAACTAATTCACTGTTCTCTGTACCAAGTCTTTTCTTGCTTCATAATTTTCTCTTGTTGTGGTGTGGGACACAGAAGCCCAAGGAAATGTGTGAGGAGAGGATGAAGTCCTGGGGGAATTGTGTTGACATAAGCATAGCCATGTCAAATATCCCAAAGTCTCAGACCCACAGGAGTGGCAAAGCCTTCCCTGGGGGAGTCTCAGCGAAGTATCCCAGCGTACCTGTGCTCCACACATGCTTGTCTGAGAACGACTGCCAGTGTGTGCTTTAAGTATTAGAGCATACCGCTGCTCCACACATGCATGTTTGAGAACAAAGGCCAGTGTGTGCTGTAAGTATCACATTGTACAGCTGCTCCACACATACACGTCTGAGAACGATGGCCAGTGGTGTGTGCTCTAAGTGTCATGCATACCTCTGCTCTACACATGAACGTCTGAGAACAACAGTCAGTGTGTACTCTAAGTATCCTCTAACATGACTGCAGCCTGAGAGTGCTCCCATACAGAGACCTCCTATCAAGATGAGTGAAACCTGCCTCCATATTCCACTGTAAACAATAAACTTATCCTGATTTAGATACATAAAATAACTAAGCTGAGGATCTCGGTGCTGTTAGCACCCACCATCACAAAAAGCATGTTCCATCTGGTTTTTTAGTTTGTTTTGTTTTGTTTTGTTTGTTTGTTTGTGGGTTTTTTCGTGTGTTTTTTGGGTGGGGAGATTTTTCGAGACAGGGTTTCTCTGTGTAGCCCTGGCTGTCCTGGAACTCACTTTCTAGACCAGGCTGGCCTCAAACTCAGAAATCTGCCTGCCTCTGTTTCCCAAGTGTTGGGATTAGAGGTGTGTACAACCACTGCAATTCCAAGTGTACATCACACTTGTGTGTCTGACCTTTCCTTATTTCCTTGTTGTAGTAGCCACCGGCAGCTACACAAACCGGGTCTCTGGAAGAGAGGCGGGGGCCTGGAAAAATAAGGAAATCATATGGTCGAGAGAAATAATGAGACTGAGTCAAGGTTCCTGATCAAGGTCCAACTTTACTTAGAAAAATCGACCTTATTTATGAAATGAAACTATTTCTGCTGTAAGTCAGGAATCCACCGAGTCATTAGCATCCAGTCCTTAGCAGAGACTAACCAAGCAAGGATACTCAGCAACTCGGCAAGTGGTGGCTCCTAGCAGGAACTTCAGGAGAGGCAGAGCAGTGGCAGGACAAAAGGGCTTCCTTTATCTCAGGAAACCTCACCCTAGGTGGGCTAGCTGCTTTGTGGCAAGGGCAAGGTCTGATTCAGCTGGTTTGAGGCTGGGGGACGTCACACCTTGTGGCCCCAGTCCAATTATTTTCTAAGGCCCAGATATGCCAGAACTATGCAGGTGTTCCCACGGTCCACAATGGTCTGTCTTTACAACTCTGATGAAGGATTCTCAAACCCCAGTGTGACCATTGGCTAGTCCACAGAAATGGGCATAAGATGAAAAGCCACCTGGACTACTGATAATATCCCCCACAAGCCTTGTGCAAATGCCTGGTGCTCAGGTGGTGGGGTTGGGAAGCTGATGTAAAAGGTGAGACTCTGAGAGAGAACATTAGATCATTGGGGTGTGACCTTAGGAAAGACTATAGGGCTGTGGTCTCTTGGTCTTTTGCACTGCTTACTGGCTGGAAGTTAATGTGTTCATTCTCACCAACACCATCCTTACTAGAGGCTCCAAACAAGGCAGGTGGCTATCTTGAGCTTAAGCCTTTAAACCCTTTCGGGAATCTTGTCACAGAAATATAAAGCTGATTAAATGTTGTTGGAGTATATCCCATACCAACCCTAAAAGGAATGGGGGAGGGGCCCTGCCTTTCATCTTCAACCCATTTTTGAGGACTTCAAACTGCCACTCAATTACCTCAGGAAGCACAGGGCTATTTAGAGAAGTAATGCTTAGGCATTGGTACTTCTTGCTCAGCCCTCTCCCCCTCAGAACAGGAGAGATTGTGTAAGACTCTGTCAAGCCTTAGCTTACTGGGGGAGCCCCTGAGTGAACCATGTGGAGCAGGAATCAATGCAAAAAGCAAGAGGAATTTATTGTTCCAGTGCACTGGGGTTGTACCAGACCTGAAGGAGAGGCAGTGACCCCACACAGCTGGTTCAATGAGCTTTTACACAGTTTTCAAGGCAGCAGCCATTAGGCACAATGTGATTGTCAGAACAGTGTGACTTTTAAAACTGATTTGACCTTTAGGGAATGAGGTGGCAAGGATTTCCCTTGTCTGAAGGTGGGCAAAGGTCCATCCTGCTGAATGTGTCCCCAACTGCAGGTCTGTTCCCACCCTGTGGTCTGAGGAATGTTAATTAGCCCCTCCTTTCCAGAGGAGCAAGTGTTCCATGACCTTCCCAAAGTTCCTGAGCTGACCTTTTCAATGGGGAGTAAGTCCTGCTGGTGCTGCTAAAAAGCATCCACAATATTGACCAACCATCCAGGTTTTCGCAGGATTGTCTAAGTTTCAGCAATGAAAGTCTTATCCTGGACTACCTTATCCCCTACTCCCCAATCTAGGACAAGGTGTGAGATTTTCCCATCCTACATTCTGTCTGAAAGTCACATACAACCAGAAGCTGAGCCAAAAAGCAAGGAGAAGCTGTGCCTGAAGAGGTATGTGGTGGGTGAGACCTTTGAATGGACTCTTTGTGTCCACCTCCCTGCAAATTCCTGCATGATAAAGAGCCCTACTTAAGCATTTGTCCCCAGTTAGACATTTGTTTTCCTGAAATTCCTCATCTACTTTCCTGACTATGGGTGACTGAAGAGTCTTTACTATCAAGAAATGGATGGAAGTCATGGGACCTCTCAGGACAAACTATGAGGCTAGTTAACATTGAACAACTAGTGCTAATGTCACAGTCACACTGCCATGCGTGAGGGACAGGTTCTCATCCAATTCTTCTCCATACCCATTTTTCACAGGCTATTGGTAGAGTTCTGTTTTAGTCTCTTTGATGTGCATTGCAGCTCTGTTTAGGGCTATCTTGCATGCTTTGTTGATCCCTATAGGCAGAGACTTCAGTTACTGAAGTTTTATAGCAAGATGCCCTTTAGAAAGTTTTTAAATATTCTCAACACTCAGTCCATGAGGATTTTAATTGTGATTATATTACAATATATTATTCTGGGGAGGCCTGGCATTTTAAAGCCTTTCCAGAATGCCTAGGTTTATGGGATGGCTTTGTTATTTGTAACCCATGTGATCACAGGCAAGCTGTATAACCTGAGGGTTATTTCCTCATTTATAAGACAAGACTAATAATAATACTGAAAGACCTCCAGAGCTAGGGAGACCCTCACTCGTCTCGGGATGACACAACCACCCAATAACTCACGAGAGATTGATCTTGCTGCAAGCGCATGAGGTTTATTGGGGATAAGCCAGATCTGGAGTCGAACACATAGCCTGGCAGGCCAGAGGAGTTCGACTATGAGCACGAGGAGTAAGGGGTATTTAAAGGGAAAAACCACAAACTAGGGGGGGGGGTGAAAGGGTTACCAAGGAAACACAACAAGAGAACAGTGGAAAATTCTAAAGAGACCCAGCCCCTGTTTGAGTCAGGGTCATTAAGGAAAACATCCTACACACTCATTATGCACAAGAATGTGGTCTGGTCAATGTTACTCACTTTATGGCTGACCGTTCCCTAGAATCACCCAGATGGCTCATATCCTGCTTTTTGTTCTTGGACCTAACTAGGGGAAGCCTCTGTGGCCAACAGGTTTCTGAAACTGGCTAGTCTACATTCTTGGCTTGTTACAGAGACCTTCTATGTCCTTTAAGTAAAGGTTATACCGTATACATACATTTCTACTAATACATTTCCCTTTTCATTAGCATGCTTTTTCCCAAATTTCTAAATCTCCCAGTCTTTCAATACCTCATTCAGAGCCGTGTTGCAAGGATTATAGTGAGCTACTTAGTGCAAAACACCAAGACGGGTCTAACAGGGTCTGTATGGTTGCTTTACATGGGTTAGCTTAGTTAGGCTAGAACCATACTTTCTACACACAACCCTCTCCTTCATCATTCTGGTTGGGTCAGCCCTAAGGGAACTGTGTACATGACTTTTAAGAAGGAAAAATGGAGCAGGAGCCAGGTCCATAACATTTTTAGATCAAGCAGGATCTTTTCCCCCATATTTTCAGAGTTGGGGCCAAGCCCAGGGAGTATATATTCATGACTTTCCTATTGCTGTGATAAAACACCATGGCCAAAAGCAATTTATGGGAGGAAAGAGTTCATTTTGGCTCATGGTTCTCGGGGAGACAGGTCTAGTAGGGAAGCATCGCAGCAAGCAGCAGGCCTGGTCACTGGAGCAGGAAGCTGAGAGCTCACATCCACAGTGGTAAGCATCAAGTAGGGAAAGAAGACTGGGAATAGGACATGGCATATACTTTCAGAATCCACCTGCGGTGATCTACGATCTTTAGTGAGGCTACACCTTCTAGATCTCGCCCAATTGTGCCAGTGATTTGAGGTTCAATGTTCAAATACCCAAGCCAATGTGGAAACATTTCCCATTTAAACCTTACTCCTTATAACAATTTATTTACATTCTCCTAGTTTGTTTTCTGTTGTGTGTTAAAGACCAATGTGAAAAACAGCTTGGAGAAAGATAATCACTTGGCTTTATATGCCCTATCAGACTCCATCGCTGAGGACTCTGTAGGAGTTCTGGAGTAAGGACTCTGGTAGGAACCTGGAGGCAAGAACTGAGGCAGAGGCCATAGAGGAGAAATGATACTTACCAAATTATTCACATCAGCTCACTTATTTTGCACCTGTATATAATTTAGGGCCACCTGCCCAGGGCTGGCACCCCTTCCACAGTGGGCTAGGTCCTCCCCTCCACACCAAACATTCATCAAGGAAATGCCCCCACTGACTTGCTTATAGGCCAGTCGTATAGAGGCCTTTTTTCATTTGAGGCTCTTTCTTCCCAGAGGACTTCAGCTTGTATCAAGTTGACAAGAACTAACCAACTCATGGTAGGTTCCCCAGGAAGAGCAGGGGCTTAACATGTGGGTCATCCACATCACTGAAGGCGGTGATGAAAAGTTGTTGGTTCCTGTGGCCTCTCCATCAGGACCATTTCGTTTGTAGACTTGCTGACATGATGGCAGCCCCTCTGCAGAAGCAAGGGCATCACACTGACTTCTCACCTGAGTGTCTCCTGTCCTCTGGGCCACTCAGTGGCTTTGCTTCACTGATTAGAGCCTGAACGAATGTCATGCCTTGCCTCTGTTTGGTCTTGTTCTTACAGCTCTCTGGTGCTGTGTTTCACATGATATATGTTCATGTTTCTTGATGGGATGATTCCTGGGTGATATGGGGTAAAAGGTCTTTTGGCTTCCTTATCTATCATATTATCTCCCAATAAAGAAACTTAAAGAAATGACTGAGGTTTTGGTATCTTTCCTATTGGATTCATATTCAAGCCATTTTCTTACTGGTTCTGTAACTGTTGATGAGCCCTGATCTCACCACTAAGGAGAAAGCACTGGAATTATGACAGGGCATCCCGTTCTCTCTCGGGCTTAGCTTAGCCTACCCATCACATTCCCTTTTGCTCCTCTCCAGTTCGCCTCTCCTTTCCACTTTGGTAGCTCTGGGGGAGGCTGTGTGTTGCTCCCTTCTTGGTTCATCTGCAAAAACACGAGCTTCTCAGCAGTTTAGAAAATGGCATTTGTCAAACTCTTGGCACTTCTGAGAATTACAAAGAAAGCAGCACCCCTCACTCTTCTCCCTGAGCCCAGTTATCCAGTTCAGTCCACAGAGTGAAGTTCTTAGTTTCTTTCCAACTGGTGATAATCAGATCAAATTGCAGACCTGAAATGTAAATGAGCCAGAATCTGAATGAACTTGCCCCTGGTGAAATTTCAGCCCCACAGAAAACTGGGTCTGGCTTCACTCTGAAAAATGTAGCAGTGTGAGCCAACAGAAGCTCAGAAAGTGAGAGAGAGAGAGAGAGAGAGAGAGAGAGAGAGGCCTGCGATTAAACAAGCATATCATAAACACTTAGAGAAAGAAAAGAGCCATTTCTCGTGCAGTTATTAAAAATTCATTTTTTTAATGACCAGAACATAACATCATTGCTTACATAAAAGGTCCATTCTTCATCCACAGTGCTTAACTGAATCACTGATATTTAACACACAACATACAAATCATACTTTAAAAGGCTCTAAGTGGGGAAAAAAACCCAAAGAGTGAATAAATAGTTTTGCCAAATGAAAACACTGTGTTTCCACGAGATCAGATGGAACCCAATGCTTTTCATGTGATGGAGCCTCAGACCTATTCATGGCCACTGTCTGCTCCATGCTCTGTAGGCCAGGGAAGCGTTTATAGTTTTATATCTTTCAAAGCATCAAAGGAACAATAGTTTTTATATATGAAAACTAAGCACACTTCCAATGTCAGTGTCTACAATGATATTTTCTCTGAGTGTACGTAGCCAGAGGCATGCGTTCACCCCCTGCACAGACGTTGTGTAGCAGTATAGGTTGGGTACTGAGTTGCTATGGAGTCTTAACGCCCACTCTCAGGAGAGAGTGCTGATGTCCAGCTACAGTGAGAATGTCTCAACATTGGCATGCGCTGCTGGTGGCATTTTGTAACATTCCTCTCCTACCTGATGCCACCAGCCCTTTTCAAGAATGACTTCAGCCATTGTCATCTCCTGGGGAGCAGTCCCTTGACCAAGGCTCTGCGGAGGACCTGGGTTGCTGCAGGATCAGAAGGGCAAGGGGCAGAAAAAAGAAGAGGAGACAGGGGAAATGGAAAATTGACAGAACGGGTTTTCTGAGTTTTAAAGATACCACTTTTGATTTTAAACATGAATGGATGAACTCAGGATGGTACCAACCTGAACCTGGGTAAAACACACTTGGGTTCCAAGGGTGAAGGGACCCTAGGATATCATTGATTCAAATGATATCTGTCTTCTTGAAGCAACCGATCATGAAATGCAACAGCTTCTTTTAAATTTACTTATTAATTAATTAATTAATTAATTAATTAATGTAAAGCCTGTGAATTCTCTGACAGACTCTCAGTGGTGTTCTGAGGAGGTGTATATTTATTATGTTACAGGTCCTAGCCTTCCTTTTGTTTTGGTTCTAGAATACTCTGTTCTGAAAGGGAACAGAAGTTTCACCATGAAGGACCCTTTGCTCTATATATGATGTATATGTATATGTATGTGAATATATATATATATATATGCACATATGTATTACTAATTCTTTGTCAGTCTCATAAACATATATATATATATATATATATATATATATATATATATATATATATATATATACAGTGTAGCTCAATCCTATCCACCTCCAATGCCCACTCTCCCCTGACATCTTCTCACACAGTCCCTCTCTTACCTTCTTGTCTTCTCCATTTTAAATTCCCTGGGAGTTTTTGGTTTAGTCTTTTTGAACATTTTCTGACTCACCTCTGACCCCGAGGACTGCCTGCCTACTGGCCTCTTGGTATCCCAGTTTGGGTTCTGGCTAGGAGTCAGAAAAATCTGGTATTTCTGGAAGCTGCGGGTTGGGTAGGCTCAGGAGTTCTTTAGCCTGAGGAAGTCCATGAAAGAAACAGATGCAGACAAACAGGCTTGGGCCCCACCTGTGGGAGAGACAGCCCTGAGTACAGTGAGCAGGTACTTCCAGGCCTAGTTCCTATAAAGGGAGTCAGGCCACTAGTATAAACCTGGAAGAGAAATTTCCTCCCAACACTGTGAGCCATGGGACACTTGCCTGTGACAAATACTAATGCCTGAGAAGCGTTTTCTATCTTGATTGTCCAAAAGTTAAAAACAAAACTATCACTTTCAAATATACTGATCATGTATCTGATGTTTATCTGATTTAGTGTGGAAGGAATCAATCAGGTGAGACCGGTTTAAAAAAAAAAAAAAAAGAGGTGGGTAAGTTGTCAGTTTTCCATACCTGGGTTGTGTTGTGTTTTCTCTGAGACTGAAACATTCCATCCCGCCTGAAGCCCCTTAAGTATAAAGGTGAAAACTCAAAATAGCTTCAGGAAGTCCCTGAAACTAACCACATTCACTAGACACCTCCATGCCAGAGTACGCAATAAAAGCTGAGGCACCTTTCTCAGACGACCCAGGCTGCTATGAAGATGCTCAAAGCTGAAAAGAAAACTCTGAGCCCAGACCAGCTAGCTGACTGGAAGAGAATAGAGCCAATACCAATGGTTTTCAACCTGTGGGTCGTGACCCACTTTGGAGTCGAATGACCCTTTCACAGGGGTCATATATCAGATAGCTGCATATTAGATACCTATATTATGACTTATAACTAACAAAATTGCGGTTATGAAGTAGCAACAAAATAGTTTTATGGTTGGGGGGGCCAGTCATCACAACATGAAGAACTCTATTAAAGGGGTCACAGCATTAGAAAGGTTGAGAACCACTGATCTATGTGGTAACTGACCATTATCTGTCCAATTTTTCAACTTCAAGAATTTTTCATTTCCTGAAAAAAATAATGTATTAGCTGACACAATTCTAGACAGTTAATATAAATGCATGAAATTAAGAATATTTAGCTGACCAATGTTAAATTATATCTTGTGATTCTCCTGCTGCCTCTCCTCCACCTTCATCAGATTCCCGAACCATAAAGACAGGAACACGTTCCCCGAGAAGCTTGACCCAGCGGCTGACTCACTCAGACAGATACAGACACTCACAGCCAAACAGTGGATGGAGCTTGGGGACTCTTATGGAAGAATAGGAGGAATAATAGTATCGAGGGCCCAAAGGGGATAGGAACTTCGCATGAAGATTAGCAGAGTCAACTAACCTGGACCCTTGGGGCTCTCAGGGTCTGAACCACCAACCAAAGAGCATGAGCCACGCCTAGGCCTCCTTGCTCATAGGTAGCAGATGTGCAGTGTGGTCTTCATGTGGGTCCTGAATAACTGAAATGAGGAGGGCTACCTCAAAACTTGTTGCCTGAACTTGGGATAGGTCCTATTAGCTGGGCTGCCTCTGGTTTCTGTGGGAGAGGAAGCACTTAGCCTCGAAGGCAGAGACTTGAAGTGCCAAGGTGGGGGTGTGGGGGATACCCAGGGCTCCCCCATCTACTCAGAGGAGAAGAGGAGGGGGAAGGATGGGGGGGGACGACCAGTGAGCAGGATGGAAAGTGAATAAGTAAAAAAATACTAAATTAAAAGAAATTTCTTTTACAGAGAATTGAAATAGGTTCTTATGTACTTCTGGTTTAATGTTTTGCCAGCTGATCAATATATAGCCTTGTTTTATGTGTGTTTTCACTTAAACACACCATATTTAGCCTCTCCTGTTGATTTACTGACATTGAACTTATGGCCAACAACACTATAACTCAAGGCTGAAAAAAGCTTTTTAAACAAATATATGATTGTCATAAAGTAAAGCACAGCCTTAGGAACTTGAGCCAGCTCTCTAAAACCATTCTGGGGCGTCATCCTGAGCCATTAAACAATCAAAGAAAAACCCACAAAATATGAAAACATGATGCTAAATAGACTACAAAAAAGATACTTGCTCATAGTTTGAGGATGTGAATAGGCCAAACAGCAGAGATAGGGACCTCCTCTTTCTGTGGGAGCTCAGCAAACAACCGTGAGGGAGCGGTATGTGCTGACGGTGGGATTATATAAGGTCACGGGTAGACATGACAGTGAGGCACATTCTCAAGTGAATGATGAAGATGGAGGCGTTCGTCCAGTAGCTCTCAGCCTTCCTCATGCTGAGACCCTTTAATATATAGTTCCTTATGCTGTAGGGATTCCCCCTCCCCGCACCATAAAAGGATTTTCATTGCTACTTCATAACTGTAATTTTGCTACTGTTGTGAATCCTAATGTAAAAATCTGTGTTATCTGATGATCTCAGGCAACCCCTATGAAAGGGTCTTTTGATTCCCAAAGGGTCACCACCCCCAGGTTGAGAACTACTGCTACAGATAATAAAACTTTTATACTAACCTGAGCCATTTGCTGCTTATCAGCCCTCTGCAAGTTAACATCAAAGATCTAATCAATGGGAAGCCCAAATCACAGTCAGATGGGTCTTGATTAGGTTTGGTAGATAAAGATTTAGCACTCATCTTCTCAACCTTGGTATTTTAGATGAACTCATCTGCATTTTGGAGGGCTGTTCTCCTGCATTGTTTGATGTTCTGCAGCATTCTCAGCCTTTCCTCACTTGACGTAAGTCCTGACGGTAACAACTAAATGTGTCCTCAGATACTCTCAAAGACCCTGGGGAACAGAATCAGCCTATTGGGCGGCCTTTCTCCATATGTCATGGTCCTAGCTCATTTTGTCCACTGTAGCAAACAGCTATCTTGGATAGTTTATAGACAGTAGAAATGTCTTCCTCACAGTGTTTGAGTTTAGGAAGTCTAAGACTGATGTCTCAACAGGTTTGTTTTCTAGTAAGGGCTTGTTTCCTGGCTTATAGCTGGTACCTGGTAACTGTGTCCTTGTGTGATAGAAGGGCAAAGCAGCTTTCTTAAGCCTGCTGTGTAAAAGGAGTTTCATCAGCATCATCGTTTTATTATCTAGTACCAGTACACTGGTTTCTAGCATATGAACTTTCGGTGAAGCTCAAATCTTCAGACTGTAACAATTGGAAAAAAGATAAAAGTGCCTGTGGACGAACTTTGCAATCACACAAATTTGACCCTTTAAAGCTTGTACCATCATGTGCAGTCAAATGCATCTATATTATAATGTATAGTATGTAATATAATAATATCACACACACACACATTATTCTGTTTATAGTCTGTCTTGCCAATACTGGGAGAACAAAAACCACAACATGGCACTGAAAGCTCAGTGGACACTTGATACTTCTGGTTGGGAGCGATAATCTTTGACAGGTCTAAGGTGTGAGTCTGAAGAGGGAGAGCTGGGGCTTGGCAAGGGCAGGGTCACACAAGATAATTCTGTTCATTGAAGATACTTCTCCACCATCTACCAGAGGCTTGGAGGGATGGCTGCAGGGTGAAAGAGATGGCCCTCAGTGAGCAGAAAGGCTCTCACTGGAATCGTGTCTGTCTGCACACACATCTGCCCAGGCCTGGGAATTAGCTAATACACACTGACTTTATCCATTCAGGAGTTGGCCTAAAGATGGTGCCAGAAAGGAGGTGTGGCCTTATAGGAATGAGGGAACCTGGAGGTGGAACAGTATACTCTATGGCCTCCGCTCCATAGGAGAAACTCTGTGAGCCTCTGGATCTCTGTGTATAAAATCAAGGTGACAATACTAACTGTTTAGCACTGAGGAGTCATTATAGGAGACATAGATGCATTCCTTTTTCATTTTAACCAAATAAGACAGACCTTGGAAGCATTGTGGGTGGGAAGCATTGTGGGTGAGAGTTGCCTATCAGCTGGCTTGGAAATGTCTCTGCTGCACACAACCTGCATCCAATGGTACTTTTATAACTGCAGAAGCTGTTACATATTTTTTACTCATTTATTTTGTAATTATAAATGTAAATCAATACCAATCCCTAATGTGTAGTTATATTTACACATTTGATTACTTTTTAAAATTAAAACTCTTTATCTGAGATATCATTTAAACAGATTCTTACTCAAAATCCTTTTTTTTTAAAAAACAAATCTGGTCCCTTATTATGAGCTGCCCCATGTGAGGCACATTTCATACCATTGTCTATGTGCTCAGGGTCCCCAGCCACAACAGAAAAGATAAAAGTCTCTCTCTCTTTCTCTCTCTCTCTCTCTCTCTCTCTCTCTCTCTCTCTCTCTCTCTCTCATAGGAGTAGCTTCTAGCATAGAGTCCTATGCTGGGTGGTAGAAGCCATATATACATTCTAAACAAAGACATTAGAAAGTGGTCTTGTGGAGTAACTCTGTCTTCCATCACCAGCAAAATGTACTTGAGTTTCAGTGAGAGAACTTGACATTTCAGGCTTGAAGGATATCAGCTTCCAAGGACAAGGGGTGGATCCTTCCTTGATAACCACAGCAGAAAAAGACTGAACTCTGCCCTGGCAGTCTTGAGTTCTCTGTCCTGACCTTCACTTGAGCCATTCCATTTTCTACAAAAGAGAAATGCACTTTTGAGGGAAATTGCTCTTCTGTTTGTTTCTCTGACACAGTGTCTTTAAAAATCTGTTCTTAGGCTAGCCTGGAGTTTATTATGTATGTAGCTCAGGCTGGCCTCGAACTCACAGTGGCATTCTTGCCTCTGCCTATCAAGTGCTGAGATTACTGATGTGCGTGACTAGGGCTGGGGTAAAAAAAAAAAAATCTTTCCTGGCTGAATCTCTGAATCAGACAAAGCCATTCACAACCGAGTGGAATTTTTCTAAGTCTTTTATCTGTTGCTTCTCTTCCAGTATCATGCTCTTGACTCATATATAATGTAATGCAGGTGTTTCCTGGCTTTCCTCTGTAATCTGTGGTCTGTGCTTCGGTTTCTGCCTCCAGGTTCTGGCCTTGAGCTTCTGTCCTGGCTTCCCTTGATGTGATGGTTTGTCTGTGCTCTGCCCAGGGAGTGGCACTATTAGAAGGTATAGCCTTGTTGGAGTAGGTGTGTCACTGTGGGTGTGGGCTTTAAGACACTCATCCAAGCTGCCTGGAAGTGAATATTCTGCTAGCAGCCTTCAGATGAAGATGCATCCAGCACTGTCTGGATGCTGCCATGTTCCCGCCTTGATGATAATGGACTAAACCTCTGAACCTGTAAGCCAGCCCCAATTAAATGCTGTTCTTATAAGAGTTGCCTTGGTCATGGTGTCTATTCACAGCAATAAAACCCTAACTAAGACACTTGGTGATGGAGCATAACCTATAAACTGAATCCTCCCTCCATTTACATCAATGTTTTATCCCAGCAACGGAATTCTAACTAGAACAGGTTTTGGTTTTTTTGTGTTTGTTTTTGTTAATGCCCACTCTTCCCTTTTTCCTAAAAACTGAGGTTGTGCCTGGGCATTTGTAGTTAGCAAATACTACTTCTCAAATCTGCTGCAACTGGGTGCAACCAGTGAATTATGGACAGAAGTTCAGTTCTTAAAGGACTGCTCATCAGTCTTCTCCTTCCCTCTCTCCCCCGCAGCCCCCATTCCCGCTTGCCCTCGGCTCCATGAATTAAAGCAGGACAATCATGTCAGTAACATAGTGAAGGTCAGGAGCCAGGACAGACTACAAGTCAGAAGGAGAGAAGCTGAATCTATGAATGACCTTGTGAAAAAGAGGAGCTCACCTGTCTGTTCTGGACCACGAGACAAGAGAAATAATCTTCCTTGGCTTTTGCTACAATCATGCAGATTTTCATATAAGTAATACAAACCCCGCGGGCTCATGTGAAGAATCAAGGCAATTCTTCTAATTGGCTGATTCTCAGTTGACTCCTAAGCCCCACAGTGCTTCGAATATGGTAAGGCTCAATACATCTGTGAGTGTGCATCACTAAGAGCTGTCAAGGCGTGAGGTCCCCGGCTGGTGCATAAAACACAGTCTGAACAAACCTTTCTAAGTGGCAGGTTACAAATGATGAGGAGAGGAGCAAACCACAGACAAATGGTAGCAAGCGGTTAAGCTTAGGTGGGAACCTTTGTGGGTGCCATGTAGAAATGACAGTTAATTATACGCCGTCACCTGAGTGATTTGCAGATAGTAATCACAGTCGCTGTCATTTTCCAAAACAAAAGACTTATACATGCACAGACTATGCAGACAGGTAATTTCTTCTTTTAACAAGTTTGATGAGACATCAAGATTGCTATGCTGTAAAGGTCCAGAAGAAAATGAAAATTCACTGCTACAACGTGCAGAGTGAATGCAAAGTAGCTGCTTAATTAGGCAGC
>NW_022196906.1:88157110-88191319 GCF_008632895.1 Mastomys coucha | reverse complement strand
AACAAATGGCGAAACACCAACTACATTTGCTGAACATACCCAACATCATTTCTCACTCTGTGTGAAACATTACATTAAATACAAGGAGGGATGCGTAGATAACAAAATATGATACATAAAGATACAGGGGGTTGGGGGTATGCTACAAAAACAGATGTTTGGATTTCTTCGAAGCTTCAATGAATCATCGCCTTCCTTGGTCATGTTGCAAGTTTCTGAGCGGGCCTGGCCTTTTATCACACCTGATTTGGGTTTAAAGTGAAAGAACAAAACCACATTGTAAACACAGTGAGCTCCAGCAAACACTACCAGGTTCTTATCTTCTACTCTCTGTAATACAGTATTTTACAATTTTGAAAGGCTGGGTGTGATGCTTATTTTGGATTGTCAACTTGACTACACCTGCAATTAACTAAAAATCCAGTTGGGTACACTTGTGAAGAGTATTTTTTCTTAATTAAATCTGGGAGACCCACATTTAATCCAGATCTTTAAAGTGGGAAGATCCACCTTTAATCTGGGCCACACCTTCTGCTAGCAGTTTATATAAATGAGTTGGAAGAAGGAAGCTTGCTCTGTTTGACTGCTTGCTCTCACTCTGGCTGGCAAGTCTATTCCTTTGCTGGCATTAGGGCCTAATTTTTTAGGATTCTGGTATTTACTGAAGACCAGCTGACATATCCAGCTCCACGGACTGGGCAACTACTGGATTCTCAGCCTTGCCTTCGGTAGGCAGCCATTGTTGGACTAGCAGGATCACAGCCTATAAGACACTCTAATAAAATCCCTTTTCCCTTTGATTTATTTGAGAGTCACAAAAATATTTTTGCTTATCTCAAGTGCCTTTGTGTATCTGTGTATTTGAAAACTCTCTCATCTGGAGCAAATGAAGAATGCCTCAGTTTGTAAAGCAACTAATCATGGATCATGATAGACATCAGGGGTGTCAGGTGCAGGCAGGAAAATTCCTTCCTAGTAATTTAAGACTTTCATATTGAAAGCTAATCCAATGGCTTACATCATCCACTGAGGGCTAAAGAAACAATTGCTTGTTGTGTTTCCCTAGCTAAGGGGACAATTATTACACTGTCCCTGCTGGCAGGGCCAACCTGAACACTAAGATCTGTCCTTGAATAATTCTCCAGGTCTCCTTTATAACTTACTGGTCCAAGACCCAGTTTTCATAGCCCCCTCAAAACTGTGGGGTCCTATGCTCTCAGACCTGGGCCACTTACAAAGCGGCTTCCCAGACACAGTCCCATGGATGATTCTATGGTTTTACGGCAACTGAAATTCTGCTGCAAACCTCATCACCTCATCTACTTACCTCCTACTCATTTAATTACCTCCTACTTTATGATGTAAATTCATTCACTTTATCCGAGCTCACTGGAATGGGGTTGGCTGGGCTTTGCATGGTCACTATTGTAGTTCAAAAGTAAATCACTTACTGGAGGCTCCTGGCAGAACACATGTTTACCAAGCTGGTGGCACTTGTTGAGAAAGTTGTGCAAACTGCACGAGGTGGTGCCTTGCTGAAGGAGGCAAGTCACTATGTGATTGTGATGCAGTGCGGCCAGCAGTTTCCTACTCCTGCCACTGTTCTTCCCCACCCCGATGTATTACATCAAAATGTAAGCTCTGTACTATAGCATTTAATCCTAAGATTGAAGCTTCCATCTTGAACAGAAGCTTGTTGTTCTAAGCAGGTGGAGGGAGGTCATAAAGATGTGGAATGTTAAAAGGGAGGTGAAACAACAGAGTATTTTGAGGGGAGGTGAAATATTCCATCAGGCAGGGAAGCTCTTTAAGCCCAGAAGTAAACAACTCAGAGACTTCAGGAAGTTCCTAAAACAAACCAGACTAAAACCCTTCCTCTCCAGGGATATATATGCAGGAAGAAATGCTAAGGGATATGCTCAGTCACGCCAAGTTGTCTTAGATTTTCATACCAGCTGAGCTGCCTGGAAGAGGCTCAGCCCAATTGAGTTATACGGAAAGGAGGCTCTCCAGTCTGTCAAGCCACCTGCAGGTTGTGCAGTGAACTCTAGGTTCCCAGCTTTCATAAGCTGTGGTGAGCTCATGGTGATGCAGCTGTCTTCGAGTTATTTCTGTCCCTGTAAATAACCCCAATAAAACTCACTGGTTCACCAAGTTAGACTTTGGTGGTATCCTTTCCTTGGTCTGTCTTCAGTTCTGGGGTGAATATATGTTTGTTCACGTGTCCGCACCCTTCCTTGAGTGGTTTTTTACCAGATATTTTATCACAGCAATAAGAAAAATAATTAATATAGCTAATGTCTTGCCATCGTGAGCCTAAGAATCTCCAGGCTAGTGTAGGCTGTATACACAGTAGCACCTGCTCACAAGCTGCCTGACCCTGTTCCTGTACCTGCCTTGGATAAAGTGCACTCACTGTGTGTCTTCTCGAGGACCTGTGGCCAGCTCAGAAATTCATCACTCCATCCTCTCACTTCCACTGTCTCACCTACCCCCTTTCCTCAGGCTCTTACTGCCCCCTCCCCACAAAGAACCGTGATGTGTTAGTTTCTATCTCCTCGTCTCTGTTTTTCTGGGAAATGTGTGTGTGAAGTTATCGTCACAACCCTTAAATTTTGAAATTTCGGGGCTGAAACAGCTGGCTGATCCTGGGATCTGTGCCATGTCCTTGTTGCCAGGGAGGTGGGAAAAGCAACGTCTGTCTCCCTTGTGATACTGGGGTAAGAGACAGAGTCTCTTCTATAGAATGAACTCTGAATACAAAGTGTTCAGATTCTGAGTGCAAGGGGGCAAGTGACCTTGCTTAGCCCTTACACTCCTCTTCCTACCCATGAATTCTTCCACGTGGGTGGCCACCCTCTGTGCAGCCTGTCTCAGGGATTCTGTCCTCTTCCATCTCCTAACACTGCTAATCTGTCTGTGTTAGCGTTTGCTTCTGATACATTTGTTTCCTGTTCACCCCACTAGGCCAGATGCCCCAGGTTGACTCACTCTTCCTATCCTCCCAGTCCCTGACAGAGTTCAATTCTCCTATGTATTTCTGTCCACAGGTCAACAGGCACTTCTCACACTGGTTCGTCATTTACATTCCAGTTCTTTGCTGCCTCCAAAGTCGAAGAAACTAGTTTCCAGTACAAACAGTGAACACTGGCTATCCCACATCTTTCAGGGCAGAGGGGCACCAAGTCAGTCAGCTAAGATCTGATTCTATGAGCTGATGGGGCTTCCAGCCTTTTAATACAGTGTCTGGGGAAAGTCTTGGGAAGGCCTCAAAGAGGACTATAACTAGGTATCCTGGGCTACAGCTGTAGTCTACTTTATAGTGTTTTCTGCTGAATATGTACATATTGTATAAATTGTTGGGCAACATCTTTTATGAAAGCAGAAATGATAATGCTCCCTGCAGCCCCCACCCCCTCTCCTGCAGCATTAGGTGGTTCTCACTCAAACATTGGGGGTTTCCCATGGCATCTGGTCTCTCCCCCATCCAGAGGTCCAGCCATGTAGGTTTTTATGGTGTAAGAGAAAAGTTGTATTTACTGTCACAACTTTTCTGGCCAGTCAGAGTGAAAGATTTTGTCTTTAAAAACTCAGTTTAGTAAGTCAGTTTCCTTGCAAATGCAAATAAAGGGTACTGGAGAATGGACAGATCTGTTTTTACACAGATGCTGTAAGATCTAATGGCAGGTCTGTCTTTTGCTCACTTATGCCCAGATAAATGGTGGAAAAGCTAATTATCCTGACCTGATGACTATGTGTTTTGTGTAACAAAACATCATGCTTTAACCATGGATATGTATAACTATGCTTTTAAGTTTTTATTAGCTGTGTGTGTGTGTGTGTGTGTGTTTTGGAGGGGGATATGTGCACATGAGTTCAGGACCCCTCAGAGGCCTGAGACATTGACTTCCCTTGAAGCTCGAGTTCCAGGCAGTTGTGAGTCGCCTCTCATGGGTGCTCAGAACTGAGGGTCCTGTACAAGAACAGTAGGGCTCTTAATTGTTGAACCATTTCTCCAGCCTTGGAGTTCTTATATATTAATTAAAAAAAAAAAGAAAAGCATGCACAGATCTCTCACATCATGGGGCCTGGATTGCAGCACAGAAAGAGAAAAGGGAAGGTCTACATGCATCAGGATTTTCTGTTTTCCTTCGATGAGTCATATCTCAGAGGTGACTCTGTTGCCCAAACTAGGTACCTCTGACCATGTCGAAGGAAGAAACCTCTAATTCCTTAGCTTAATCTACCTCCAACCCAGCGCCCCTTGGACGCTGTGATAATCTCTGTAAAATTATGAGTCTGCCTGAAATGAAGACCACCTATTGCGTATAGAAGCTCAACTCAGTTTGGTTCTGTGCGGCCTAGCTTCAACATGATGAATCTGTATTAATCTTTACCTTTGCAAAAACAGTTGGTGTACTGATACAGTTTTTATAAAATCAGTTCAATCTGTCTGGTACCTGAAACAGCAGGGTATCTATATTGCCAATAATTGCTTTTTCTGAGTCATTAGGGTTCAGTCTTAAAGGCCTCGACTACACATTTAGCAACTATTTAAGGTGCAATTGATGGAAGTTAAGTCCCAGGCTAAGTGGCACTCTGCATATTACTTAGAGGAAAATTAACATAGAGTTTTCAGCCTGGAGAAGGTGGATGGTAAACAAGGAGGCCTCCTAAAATTACAAATTGATGGTTATAAAAGCACGTGCCAGGTAGAGTTATAATGTCAAAAAAGAGCATGGTGCCTTTCATCTGGGGTTGGACAGGCAGGATTAGAAAAAGAGACGGAAAAAGAAGGAGTTACAACTGTGGTCAAGATCAGGGGATGTGTATTCCTGTTGAAATAGACAAACAATCTTAACAGCTGTGAAGACCAGGGCCAACAGAAAGTAAAGAAATAGTTACCATGAGAGGGAACTAGAAAGCCAAGAAGTATTTAGAGTATGAGAAAGGGCCTTCGTGCTATTTTTGGAATTCCAGCCTCAACTGCACCAACAACAGACATGTAATATTTTCATGCTAGATGTGGCAATCCCTGGATAAGTGCAGTTGTCCAGTGGAAAGTTTTGGTAGCCATCACTGGGCGCCCTCAGCACACTCTAGAAGCTAGGAAGAAAGAACACACAGCAGGTCACAAAGTGAGGACAGGATGAGGGATGGAGATAGGGAGGATAATGAGTACCCGAGCACAGAAGGGAGAGAGAATTCTAGGGTCCTATTGCACAGTAGGGTAAATATAGTACAACTTTTAAAGTAGCTAGAAAAGAGGACTTTGAATGTTGGCCGCACAAAGAAATAATAAATGTTCAAAGTGATAGAAATATGACTATGCCTGTCACTGTAGCTTGAATGTATACATCACACTATATCTCTCATATATGTAGACTTGTTCTATATCAGTAAAATATAAGCAGGAAAATGAAGAAATTGCAAGTATATAAAAACAGAACCAGTCATTAGTAGAACATAGTGATTTAAGTGTGGTCCAAGCAAAGGAGGAAGGAATGTGGACATGTAGTGTTCTGGGTAAGGGAAAAGAGGGCATTTATATATGTAGCATTTTACTTGGAAAACAGAAAGTACAGAGCTAGAGGCACGTCAAATTACATTCTAATGTGTTGTGCATGTATCTTAATGTGCATGTTTTCTGCCTAAGGAATCCTTGGCAAACACTTTACCAAAGCTGGAGAGCCTGAGCAGGAACTGGTCTAGCTTCACTTCCCGTTGCATGCTGGGTAACATACTCTATATCTATCATTATCTCTGTTAGAGTCTGTTGGGTCAGTGTTTTGGTAAGGGACTCTTTATTCCAGAGCCCGCCTGCCTGGAAACTCAGCTCTCATAATTTATAACTCCAAATCCCAACAATATCACTCAGAGAGTCTTAGTAAGAGCAGGTGTAGAATATAGACCTCTAGAATTCATTAGATCTTACGATGGCAAACATGGATAAATGACACTAGTCCACAGTGGAGTTCATAGCCACCTCCAGGGACATACTCCCACACGGTGCTGAAGAACAGCCAAGCTTGACGACAGGGCCTAAGAAATGCAGGGGAGGGGCCAAGGCATCCCACCAGGCTGATTCTTCCAGAGTTGAAGGGATTAACTCATGAGGAGCAGAGAAATAGAAGCTCTGGCTGGGAAGTTAAAGTCAAATCCTTTTGTTTTGTTTCTCAAGCGTGGAGATCAAAAAGGAAATAAAAACCAAAAACAGAAATCTCTAAATCCAGCCTTGTTAAAGGGGTGTGTGTGTGTGTAGTTAAATATTTTCTATCATGGGACAAAAACTGTTCAAACGTAAAACCTGCAGAGTCATGGCTATCTCTTTTATCCTACAGTTTCCCTGGGTTGATTTAGACATTCTCAATTACAGAGATAAAAATTTTCCAGCAGGGGTCTCTCTCTGCACGTGGTACCAAGCATGCCTGACATCTGCATTCTCTCCAACTCTCTTATCCTCAGTACCATGTAAATGGATGCCTGAGCAAAAGATGTCAACATCCTTCTCTTATAGAATTAGAAAGCCACGAGGAAGATAAAATGCAACATCACAATCATGATCCAGCTGATAAGCATATTTGTTCACTGTGTGCTATTCATCAAGTAAAATGCTTAGAATCCATACATTTCTGTCCTTATACATTGAGTATAATACCTGACTTGACTTCTAAACACGTTTCTTTAACTTCTTTTGTTTACTTCCTTTATTTAACTGTGATACTGGATATTTTGGCAGATTGATAGGTATCTCATTAACTATTATTATTAATTACTTTTATTTTGAGACAGAGTCTTACTATAAAGATCAAGCTGGCCTTGAACAGTAGATTCTCTTGCCTCTACCTACAAGTGCTAGGACAATAGGACATGAGACAATATGCCTGGATACATTTTATTTTTATTTTATGTTATACTATATTATTTTATTTTATTTTGAGATAGGATCTAATATAGCTCAACATGGTCTCAGAATTGTCATGTAGGCGAGGATGACCCTGAACTCCTGATTCTCCTTCATAAATGTTGGGATTACCGGCATGTATCACCATGACCAGCTTCTTTTATAGACTTTTATATGTGTTTTCCAACTGCTTCAGCTACTTTTCTATTGTGATACAATACCATGACAACTTAAATGCAACTTAAAAAAGGAAGTATTTAATTTGGCTTAAGGTTTCAGAGAGTGAGAGTCTATGACAGTGGAACAAAGGAACAGCTGCGAGCGACTATCTTGAATAACAATAACAAGGATGAGGAAGAGCATACACTCTGGGAATGGGGAGTCCTTTTGATACCTCAAAGCCCCCAATGACATACCTTCTTCTACCATTTCACACCTCATAATCCTTCCCAAGCAGCCCCACCAACTGAGGACCAAATATTCAAATATATGAGCCTACAAGAGCCATTCTTATTCAATCTACCACCAAGGTAACTAATGCTTAATGTCTGTGTGTGCAGTGAAACAGGCAAAGCTGGAACCTCGGTGCACTATCCAACAGAAGCCTTGCCTTGTTTGAAATGAAGATGGGGTGGTGAGAACCTTAGCACGGCTCTTTGCTTATGAGCTTGAAGACAGAGGAGTAGTGATTGATGGGTGTTCATGTTTAGCAGAGGGATCCTGAAGGGGGATGGATGACCTATAATTCTGATGGTAACAGTGGGCACGGCCTTGGGGCAAAGACCATGTTTGCTTTCCTATAGAGGTTTATCCTTGCTGTCAACTGATTGATTTACTCAACCCCTAAAGGTCAAAGTTCAAGGTCATCTTTAGCAATGTAGTAAGTATGAGATCATCCCCTAAGTGAGAGTCTATGCACTGCCCAGGTGAAACTGGCATCGTTTACAAAAGGTCTGTTAAAATTCTTAGGACCATACTTCTGCAAAAACCCAGACTGCTGGTTTGATTTCTGTACTTTCATCTCAAGCTTTTGTTATTCTTTTTGCTCTGTTTCTTTATGATAGCCACCGTTATGTATACCCTTTTCTGCTTCTATTTTTTCAGTCTTTATTCTCTTATGTCTGAAAACTCATTTAATTCTAGAAAAAAAAATTGAACATCTTAGTGGCCCCTTTTGATAATGTATATATTTTTCCCTTCACAAAATGTTAATATTGGACCATAAAGACTTCAATCCTGATTGATAATAGAACACAGAAAATATTAAGTGAAAATGCTTTATTGCAAGTGACATTGCCACTTACTCTTTAAGAGTATTAAAGAATTACCTTAATTCCCTCATGGGGGGGAAGAGGCCATTAAGCTTCTGTAATGAAGGAAATATATATTTATAATGGAGCAAATGGCACTGTGCCTTTGTCTGAAGCAATCTCAATGTCCAATAAAGAAAAGCCATATTCAAATGTGGTGCCTCTGAACACCAGATATTATAAGAATTCCTAGTCAGCAGGATGTCTTGCCAAAAGCACTCCACAAATTGATTTAGGCCGTCTCACTACCTTGTGGCTCATTCAAAATATTCCTACAGGATCAAAATCAGCACCTGGTCAACTCCAGTACAGACCTTGGCATCCTGTCATGTCTACCCCAGGGTGCTGCAATGTATGCTGAGCATGCGCACAACTTCTGGGAGCATGCCCACTGCTGGGGCTCAAGTGCTCCTTCCTGCCTCCCTCTTTCCTGTGCAAGCCATAGCTTTACCCTCTGTTTGGTTACTGTTTTCTTTCTCCTTTGCTTGTTCAGTTTCTGTATAATCATTCCTTTTGCTCTGACCCTTCATTTCCGCCTCCACCTATTTTTCCCTGGGTAACCCTCTTTGATACCAATTGACAGTCTAAGTTTTTTTTTTCCTTTTACTTTCCAGAGGTTTCTGTTGCCATAGTGATGTTTCATGATTATCATGCCCATGACAACTTCCCCTGGCACTCCGGTTGCTATAACAATACCAGTCAGTAGAGAAATCTGTGGGAACTGGTGACAAAGATGCTAGTTCACACCTCTGTGTGAGGCAGTTTGCGGGGAGATGCGTTTCATATTTAATAGTTGTTCATAGCACCAAAAAAAAAAAGTGAGTGCACAAATAAGGGCAACTCATTTTTCCTGGATTAAAACCTTAAGATACTAATGCTTGTGTTTCACATCTTGAAGAGAATTCCTCCCTTTGTCTAGGCTTTTGTCTGGTCTTTCTTCCTAATTAAAATTTTTTTGATAAAAACATAATCTATAATTTAAGGAAGATAGCTGTTATAGGTGTAACTCATCTCCAAATTCATATATGAAAATTCCCAAACCGCAACATGACTGCTGCTGGAGATAATGTTTTTGAAATGTAATCACAGTGAATGAGCTTGTGAGTGTGAGGCCCTAATCCTATAGGATTAGTGTCCTTATAAGAGGACATAGCAAGAAGGAGGGGACCACTGGAAGGGGGGAATCAAGGGAGGGCTATGAAAGGAGAGGACAATTTAAAGTACATTATACACCTGTTAAAACTGCAGAGCAAAACTTATTATTTTGTATAATTAATCTATATGCCAATAAAAACATTTTTAAGATGACAGAGCAAGAAGGTAAGTCAGGGCAAA
The DNA here is from genome assembly GCF_008632895.1 of Mastomys coucha. Taxonomy (NCBI): domain Eukaryota; kingdom Metazoa; phylum Chordata; class Mammalia; order Rodentia; family Muridae; genus Mastomys; species Mastomys coucha. The sequence goes on along the minus strand of NW_022196906.1, from coordinate 88,181,770 downwards.
GAAAGCCCTCGCCAGGAAATGCAGCATTTGGCACCTTAATCATATACCCCAATTCCTCCAGAGCTTCGAGAAAATTAACTTGCCTCATTTAAGCCACTTGGGCTACGGCATTTGTTATAATAGCACAAGGTGATCACCATAAATCTCAAATCTACTTAACATTCAGAACTTCTGCTAGTTCCTTTTGATTTTAAAGATGTCAACGTCTAGAGATATAGCCAAATAAAATCACAGGATTGCACTTGTACTTTCTTTGTCTCTGAATGCTAGATGAACCAGGAGGAGCCGTGTGATACCACGTCCTGCATGTTGTGAGTCTTTCCTTGTTACAGCTTGCTTAGTCTAGAGAGACTATTAAGTACTTACCTTTAGTATAGGACTTTGTTGTTAAGTAATACTTTTAATATAGGACTTTATTGTTGTTGTTGTTGATGATGATGATGCCATTGTTGCTGTGTCATCTGCTAAGATTGTAAGGTGTGGTGACTTACAGCTATCTACTTCCCCTCTATAAGGACTGGGGAGAGGAAGGAACAGCCACAACATCAAAGCTTTCACAGGACCAATGACAAAAGTACCACTTGGTGACACATGCTCTATGTACAAAAAGTCAGACCACGGCCAGTAACTGACAAAGGGGGAAGAAATTTGTTTACTACATCTCAAAGTGTGTTTATAAAAGATACCAAAACACAGAGTTTTGCTAATGAAAAATTTATGGATTGGGTCATTCTGTGGCTTCTACATTTGCTTCCACTCATGATGCCAATCAAAATAGCATTATTTGAGCACCATAACGATCTGAAAGCCAGTATCAGTATGTTATATTGTCAGTACATAATGCTTGTGAAAGCCATAGTATAAATGTTCTGAAACTGAAAGTTCCCTAGGGACCTCAAGAAAAATTATGCTACATTTATGCTGATGTGGAAAAGTAGTTTCTGTTATTTTACTATAATTGTTCTAATTTTGTTTAAACAATCTGATTTTTCTAATTATCATAGTAGAAAAGAAGCCTTGTGTTGTTTTCCCATTAGTGACAATGGTAATAACTTTCTGTGTGTGCCAGGCACAATGTTAATAAGCAAGTCTGATGAGGTTTGGACTTTTGATGTGTATTGTAATGCTAAGTGTGGGTCCTCCAAGACCTAGTTGCCCCAAAGAGGAGAGAGTATGCCTGTAGACCCAAGTGATGCTATGTAACCTTGCCCCCAAGTTATTTCTGATTGGTAAGTAAAGATGCCAACACCCAATAGTTAGGGAGAAGCTAGGTGGGTTTTAGGATTCCTGATCTGGAGGTTGGCTGAGAACCAGGAGAACCACGAGGGAGAAGAAAGGAGGAAAGGAGAGAAGCCACCGTGGGTTAGGTGAGTCATGAAAACCTGGCACTGAGGGCTAGCCAATTGGAGTTAAGAGTAGCCCAGATGAAACATGGTAAGTGATTAACTATCAATAGGAAAGTAAATTCTAACAGCATAGAGGGTAGATAGCTGCCCAGCTCTTGTGCTATTTAAGGCTTATTGTAAATATAAAAGTTATGTGTATTTTTTATCCAAGAACTAAATGCTTAAAGGTGGGGTAGAACTCCCTGGATTGATATTAAAAGTTTCTGCAACACAAGTCAAATCTACAATGTCCAATTGTCACCATAAATGTAACAACTGGACTGGTAGATCCCAGAGGTCAGATGATGCGCAGAGAGGTAAGATTTACTATTCCCAGTATTTCTCACACAGCTCAAGAATAGACTCTGCTACTCCACCCCAAACCATTGTCAACCAAAGGAACAGGCTAAAACCTGTTGGGCTGGCCTTGAAAACAGTTGCTTACATTCCAGAGTCACAACTGAGTCAAAGTAGTTGAACAGCTGCTGTTACACTTGAACCTCTCTTTGGCTTGTTAGTTTATTCTTTGTGTCGGTGTGACAGGGCAAGAGAGTGCTGAGGCTTCTGCATCTTGTATTCCTGCCGAGACCATTTTAGGTTTAACTAGAAACTGATGATTCCTTGACGGAGAATCCTGTGGAAAGTTACCCAACTTTCTTCTAGGATCAGAAAGGATGCCCGAGCCAACTTACCTTAGCTTCCATTAAACTGCCTGCTCCCCCTCCAACAAACTGTTTCTCTTAGCTTCTATTTAACTGCTTGCTTGTGCAAAACCTGCCCCTGCAGCTACACAGTGAGATACCAGGATGTGTTTTTTGCCTTTTAAAAAAATCTCTTACCCTAAACACTTTGTGTTACATATGGGTCTTAAATACCTGAATGTCATCCTAGCTGGCTGGAAGAAAAGACTCTCAATTGGATCATATAGAACATATCTGTGTGATCTTCCCTAGTGGGTTCCCTGTAACACCAGTAAGACATTAATCAAAGCCCTGTCCTCGCCACCTTCCCCTAGTGAGTCAAGTAGACTATGGCTTAAAAAAGAATATGAGATTTCTAAAAAAGGTAAGAAGCTTCAGGCTAGGTCTACTCATTTAAGAAAAGTTGTAATTTGTAAAAATAACGAAACTTTGATCTTCAGCCTCCTCCAGGTTTTAGTGACTAAGTTGTTGAAAAGGAATCTTTGTGTCTATGTGTGTGCCTGCGTGTGACGTGGGAGGAGAAATAAGCCTGTCTGAGAACAGACTGGCCCAAGAAGAAGCCTGTTGGCTGTAATTTAAAACTTCATTAGTCAGTTTGTGAGTCATGATTAGAAAGAATTAGCAATATATAGCTATCACCAGTTTTAGGACATCTACGGATTACTAATTGATACGTGATTATAAATAAATTCCTTCGAGGGTGTGTGATTCCTCACACACTTTGCTTTCAGGAAATCCCAAAGTAGAAGTAATTCTGTCTAATACCTAGGCTCTCACAATAAGCCTTTTATGTTCCTTATGTGGAAAAATTCCATCAATAAAATGTGCTTCAAATAACTATCTTCTCTTTGAAACGTTTGTGTCACACTGAGATTCTCCACAGAAATATGAGGATTCTCCTATTTCTAAGAGACTATCCCATGAAAGGACAGGAGAAACAGGAAATTTTCACACAGCATGGAAGAGGGTGGGGCTAACCCAGTGGGCAGAGAGACAAAGGCCAGTAGCTTGCCCAGCTTTTTCACACCTAGACATTTTATGGCCTCTCTGTTCTGAACTACATTTATGAGCTAACCCGGGAAGTGTGTTAGATTGGAAACTGGAGGTTCTTCTAGTTAACTGTTGGCTCATGTACAGCATACCCCTCAGGCCATTTTCTGGACTGTAACTGGGTATAAGAAGTAATGACTACCTTGAATGGCCCCTAGAAGTGAGCCAAGAGGCAAGCAGTGTAAGAGGGGCATGGTTCAAAAGCCCTGAGTGATTCATCAAAGAGCCTGCTTCTTAGCCATCCTTTTCATTCTCAGAACGCCTTTGAGACAATTACATTCTGCTTCTAGGTTTCTGTTGCGCCTAAAACTTTAGAGGTGTTTCAGATACAAAGATAATGGCTCTACGGATAATATCATTGGCAATAAAATGAGGGCGGACATCTAGGAGCTTCTCCTCCGCAGACAAGGAGGGGAAAAGCAACAGAATACAGGGCTCTGGTTTCTTGTGTCCTAGATACCATACTTTTAAACTATGAAAGATCTTACTTACTAACTCACTTAAGCCCCCTTGTAAAGAGCATATGAACTGGTATTGTATAGAGAAACCACATCAAAATAATGTTTTGAAGTAACCGAAGTTAAGGGAAAATAATTCTGTCCTTCCCAGTAGCTGAATTAAACAGGAAAAGATCATCAATTACAGAACTTACTGTGCTCTGGAAGGAGATGTGTGGGATTTTCTTTGGACAGTTTCTCCCAGGGCAAAGGTGATAGAGGTCTTTCACATAGTTTCTTTTAGAGCAGGACTTTACGATGTGTGATGCTGATTTTCAGCTGGGATAGTCAACAGAAGATGCCTCTGTTCCCACAGAGTTCCATGCTAAGGAATGATCCTGCCCCTCAAGCCCAGTGTTACAGTTCAGCCGTTTAGCATCTGCAAGTTGGAAAGAAACTACAGGTGTTTGTGATGTAGCCAAGGTGATGAGCATACTTCTATCATTATAATGAGTTTCAATGGCTGTTTCCTTTATTCAGAAGGAACAAACTTCAGAACAATGAAGCATATCTATGAGCAGATCTATGAAGCATATCAATAGAGCATATCTATGTCAACCAAAGTTGTTAAGACACGTTTGAATGTGTATTAGCGTTTGAAACACCAAGTAAGATCCCAACATTGATGACTTCTTCCTTAGTGAAGAGGTTGGTGGCAAACATCTGACCTGTCCCACTGACCTGCACAGGAGCCTGGGTGCTGGTATACCATTGTCTTTCTCTTTCTTTGGTTCAGATGGAGTATTCTAAACTCCAAACACTTCAGAGTGGAGCTAAAGGTACCCAGATGGCTTCTTGACCCTTAGTTGTTGTAATTCCTTGAAAACACGAAGCAAAAATTTGGAACCATGAAGACATACCCATGTAGTCCCTCCTTAGAGACCTTCCTTTCCCCTTTGATTCTCTTCCTCCCTGCAGTCATTTGATCATGTGATCATTTTTGTCCTTGCTTTTTCTCAGCTTCCCTTCTGTAAGCAATTTTATTAAAGTATAATTTTCGCAGTGGCAGCAAGTTGAACCGACTTTAGACCATGTATTTTCACCACTCCGTGTCCCACCTCTCTTCTTCCTCTCTACCCCCCCACCCTCATCATCCTCCTGCTTCCCTTCTTCTCGGTGTTACTTAAAGGAGGTCTTACTATGTAGCCTAGGCCTACATTGGTTTCTTTATGTAACACAGATTGACCTTGAACTCATTGAGTCCTCCCAAGAACTTCATTATGATCATGAGTTAGTATGTCTTCCTTGGAGTACAGCCTAAGAGGCTAATATATCCAAATGTGTGCCATTATCACCCTAATCTTAGAAAATTTTCATTAGCTCCCTTCCCTTAATCCCTACACACACATCCTTAGCCGTCACCTTTGGTTAACTTCTTTCTTGCAGCCCTCGCCAACTTGCAACCATTGACTTATGAGGTCTGCTCATTTTCTAAGTTCACCATTTCTGTATACTGTATATAAACAGAACCCTAGAGTGCAGGTTTTGCTTTCTCTTCTACCCCTGGTTTAGTCTCCAGTGCTAGGTTGCCCTTTTCTAGACAGGGATCTTCTTTTGATTTCTTTCCTTTTACGATAAGTTTTGTTCGTTTGGTTTTACATGGTATATCCTGATTGAGGTTTCCCTTCCCTCCACTCCCCTCAGTTCCTTCCCACCTTTGCCCCTCCCTTCTAGATCCACTCCCTTTCAGACTCTCATTAGAAAACAGGCTTCTAAGGGATACTAGTAAAGTAAATATAATAAGATAAAATAAAAACTAATAGGACAAAGCAAACTGAAGAAGACCCCAAGAAAAGGCACGAGAAACAGATATAGATACGGGGACTTGCTCATTTGCATATTCAGGAATTCCATAAAAGTACTAAACTGTATAGATATGTGTTTGTATGTATATTTAATTTTTAAAAAGCCCTGACAAGACCTTATAATACAAGGAACCATCAGTGATGCTGTTGAGTTCATCTCCTGTTGGCTCTCTGCTGCTGGGCATGCAGCCTACTGTTAAGAGTAGTTTGTTTCGCCAGTGAGACTCCCTTGGAGAAAACTAAATTTCACTCCAACTGCAGATGGCTTCTGGGTTAGGGATGGAGGCTTGTATCTACTCCTCCCTTCAGCTACAGAACCCCACCTGGTACAGATCCATGCAGGCCCCATGCGTGCTGCCTCACTCTCCGTGAGTTCATCTGCCTAGCAATCCTGTTGATTTAGAGAGACTTGTTTTCTGGTGTCCTCCACCCCCTCAGGCTCTATCCACCTTCTCTTCTGCAGGGTTCCCTGAACCCCAAGAGGAGGGATTTGATAGAGACATTACCATGTAGACTCTAGTCTCTCATTCCCTGTGCAATGTCTGGCTGTGTTCTCTGTGTCTGTTCCCATCCCTCCTGCTGCAGGAGGATGCTTCTCTGATGGTGGCTGAGCAAGGCATTGATCTATAAATTTGGCAGAATTACACAGGACTCTTGATGAAAGAGCATCTGACCCAATGTGAAGTGTCTGAGAGAGAACCATGATCTAACTGTGACTTTTTTTGGGTATCTCTTTCAGTAAAAGACCTCTCTTGCTATCATCACCTCAGGAGTTAACTGGCCTCGGGGAAGGCGATGGAAGCAGAGGAGGTAAAAGCAAAACATTTGCTACTGAAATATTTTCAGTTAATACATTTCATTTTAAATGTAGTTTAAATTTATAGAAGGATTGAACAGTAGGCATAGAGTACATTCCTGGAAGCAGGACTCCTTCCTCATACACCCCATCCCAGCAGTCCCACTTTCATACACTCCCTGTTTCAGCAACCTCTTCTCTCATACACACCATCCCAGCATTCCCTCCTTTCATACACTCCCTGTCCCACATCTCCTCCTCTCAGCTACCTCCTGTCCCAGCATCCTCTCCTCTCATACAGTTTCTGTCCTAGCATCTTCTGCTCTCCTATGTCCCCTGACCCCAGCATCCCTCTTCTCATACACACCTGCCTTAGTCATGGTGCTTTACCACAGGAATAGAAAATTAACTAATACAACATATTTCTTCAGAGTTTTGTAGATTTTCTCATATAAATCTTTTATTACTTTGTTGGATTTAAATCTAAGTAGAAGTTGCTTAGGAAATTAATGTAAATGGAAATGTGGTTTTAATTTTAAATTCTACTTGTTCTTTACTGGTATATAGGAAAACAATTAATTTATGTTAAAATTATGCCCTGCAATCTTACTATAATTGCTAATTAGTTCCAATTTTCTTTCTATGATTCTGCTATATTTAGACAATCTTATGACTTGAAAATGAATTTTTCTCTCTTAAATTTTATTCTTTCTTGTCCTTTCTTTTCCTTCCTTCCCTCCCTTCTTCTTCCTCCTCTTCCTCTTCTTCTTCTTTAATCTTGCTGAATTAGCTAGGACTTCAAATATAATTAATGTAGAAATACTGGTAAAAAGAAATAGTCTTGCCATGGTCCTGATTTTGTCAGGAAAGTTGCAGCTTTCTCAGCATTGGGCAGTTTGCTTGTCTGTTGTCCTTTTGACTTCTGTTAGCAAGCGGAGAAAGTTTCTTTTTCTAATTTGATACTAGTTTTAGCATAAGTCAAATGCTCTTTCTGTATCTGTTGATATTGACATGTACTTTATCTTCTTTAGACTGTTCTATGGTGGGTGTATATTAAGTTATTCTTAAATCTTGAACAAAACTTGAAACCTGAGCAAGCCTACTTAGTTATCGCATGTAATTCTTCATATTTATTTTGCATTATGTTTACTAGAAATCTGATGAGAATTTTTTCACTTCTGTTCATGAAAGTCATTTGCCTATAGTTTGCTGATAATGCCTTGTTTAATATCTGATATTATAAAATCATCAGATAAAATTATGAAACACCTTTCCATTTGCTTCTATGGTCTAAAGATACTGTAGAAAATTGGTGGAATTCCTACATTTTTTAAAAATTCCTATAAGATTACTTTAGTCAGGAGCTTTCAGTCTGAGAGGTTGTTGAGTACTGGCTCTGTTTACTGGATGTTAGCTTGCTTGCTTACCTGTTTCTCCTTGTGTCCTCTGGCACATTCATCTTTTAAGGGTTGGCCTGCTTCGTCTGAGTTGTCAAGTTTGTGGTTTCTGGAGCTGTTTGTGGTAGTTAATTACTGTCTTTTTACCATTCAGGAGGTCTGCAGTGAAATACCCTTTCACTTCTGATCTTGGGGATGTGTGCCTTTTCTCTATTTACTTAGCCTGTCTGCGTGCTTATTGATTGTATTGAAAATTATAATAAGTCAGTGTTTCGTTTTGCTGACATTATCTATTGATATCCCTGGTATTTGCTCTAATGTCTCTTTTTTTGTTCTTACTTTGGATTTATTCACTCTTCTTCTTCTTCTTCTTCTTCTTCTTCTTCTTCTTCTTCTTCTCCTTCTTCTTCTTCTTCTTCTTCTTCTTCTTTTTTTTTGGCTTTTCTGAGACAGGGTTTCTCTGTATAGCCCTGGCTGTCCTGGAACTCACTCTGTAGACCAGTCTGGCCTCGAACTCAGAAATCCACCTGCCTCTGCCTCCCAAGTGCTGGGATTAAAGGCGTGCGCCACCACGGCCTGGCTTATTCACTCTTCTTCACTCATTTGTTTCTAGTTTCCTGATGTAGAAACTTGGATGACTAGTTTTGGATTTTTCTTCTTTAACATACACAGTTAAAGTTTTAGTTTCCATGTAAGAACAAGGTTCCCTGACAATGTCTTCCCTCTCCTCCCATGAACTTTGATATGGTTCATTTTCATTTAGGTCAAGATAATTTAAATTTTCTCCTCATTTATGTATTACTTATTTTCTGTGTACTTTTAGACTATTCCATATAGTATTCTGTTATTGATTTTTAGTTTAATTTCACTTCTAAGAACATTGTGTGATTTCTATTCCTTTACTTTTATTAAGAATGTTTATGGACCACAGTGTGGTCTATTTGGGAAAAAGTTTCATGTAAAGTTGAGAAGAGCATGTAATTTTCTCTTTGAGGATAAACTCTAAATAGTATCAATTCTATCTAGTTGACATATCCTGTTGTTCTGTTCAACCATGTCCATTCCCTGAGGATCAATCCATTTATTTTTAAAACTTACATTTATTTGTTTATTTATTTATATTTGTATGTATCATAGCATGTATGTGGAGGTCAGAGAACAACTTACCAGAGTTGATTCTCTTCTTCCAGCATGTGGATCCCAGCAATTCAACTTAGATCGCACACTTGGCAGCAGGCACTTTTCCCCATTAAGCCATCTTGCCAGCCCAGGAAGTGTCTCTTTCTGACAGAGAGCCCCTGGTCTCCATCTATAGTAGTGCCTCATCTGTTTTGTCCTTGTGGATCTGTTAGTTTTTGCTGCATGAATGTTGATACTCAGTTATTTCCCCAATCACATTCAAGGTGCTATGTCTTCTTGCAGTCTTGATACATAATGCCACCGTTACCCCTAATGCCTCAAGTTAGCATTGTCTTGTTTTCAAGGCATATTATCTCGCCCTTTTAATTATAATCAGTGAACGTTTTCATATTTAAAATAGAATTCTTATAGAGAGCCTACAGTTGTTATATTCTTCATTCAACTTGATAGGCTGGTTTTTTTTATTGGTGTATTTAGATCAGTGGTATTTAAGGTGACTATTGGTGTAGTTTGATCGATTTCTATACTTCCTTTTTACTGTTGTCTACTAGTTACCCTTATTTTTGTTCCTACTTTTCTTCTCTAGTCTTTACTTTTCATGGTCCCTATTAAGCATTGTAGGATCTCAAGCTTTATTCTTTGTTAGTATTTCAATTTAGAAATTTTACTAGCAATCAATTTTAGTGATTACTCTATGGCTTGTGATTTATCTTTAAGAGAGCCACTTTCAAATAACACCGCAATGCTTCAGTCAGGGCAAGTCCCTCATAACTACAGAGTATTCCTAGTTTCTCCCCATTATCTCCTCCATTGTTGCTACCATTCATCTCAGTGATACACATCACACATAATTGAACACATTGCTAAAACTTCTATCTCTTTAGATCACTTTAGAATCACACACAAACTTGTCTTAGCCTGTTCTCCCTTGTTCTGTCTCCTGTGCTCTTCTGTCTCTAGATTTGAGTTTCTGGCCATTATTATTTTTCTTCTCTCTGAAGAACTTGCTTCACTATCTCTTTTCAAGTTCTATCTAAATACAACGAATCCCTTTAATTTTTGTTTGTTTAAGAAGGCTTTATTTCTTTTTCAGTTTTGAGAGAGCATTTGTCAGGTGGGGACTCTGTCGGTGTCCTTATTTTTTTTCACACTAGTCATGCAATCTAGCTTTGTTTACATGGCCTCTGAGAAGTCAGTTCAGCGGCTCCGTCCTGTCCTCCTTAGGAAGCTTCACTAACTGCTCTCCCACTGCTGGGGATGAAACACTGTGATCAAGGAAACTTCAAGCAGAAAGGGTTTGTTTGGGCTCATAGTTCTCAAGGGTTAGACTTAATGATGGGAGAGTGGAGGAAGCTGCCAGCAGGCACGGTGACTGCAGCAGCAGCTCAAGGCTCACCCCCCACCCCCAGCCTTACGCAGAGAATGGACCTGAAGGGATGCGAGTCTCTAAACTTTCAAAGCTCACCTCTACTGGTGCAGTTCTTCCAGCAAAGGCATACTTCCTAAACTAACCCAAAGAGCAGCACCCACTAAGGACCAGACATTCGAACGCCCAAGACTATGGGAGTCATCTCATTCACACCAGCACAGAAGGTGTGTTCCCTGCCCCCCCCCCAATTGGCTCGCTCTCTCTCAGGATTTTTAATTAGCTTTGACTTTCTTGAATTTGAATGCTACACTGTTAAATGCAGGTCTAGATGCCATGGTATTAAAGAGTTAGTCTTCAGTCTGGTGCTATTGGGAGTGGGTGGAAATTTTAAGAGGTGAGAATCTTACAAGAGGCCTTCTAGTCTTGGGGGGACAGCTTCGAAGAGAATTATGGGACTTTCATCTCTTCCTTTCTCTCTTTACCTCATGCCTGCTTAAGATTCACAAGCTTCCTGGGATACCCACTCGTCTCTGATGGCTTGCTTCATATGCTCCAAAGCCACAGGATAGAAACTTCCAAGACTGTGAGGTAAAATCAACTTCCTCTTTTTCCGTTGATTATCTTAGGTCTCTTGTTAACACTAATTCGAAGCTGACTAGTATGTAAGACGAGGTATAGTTTATTGATGTTTTTGTTTGTTTGTTTAGTAACAGGTACTCACTCTATTTCAGGTTGGTATTTTGCGACCTTGCAATTCCTCTCTTCAGCTTCCCGAGTGCTAGGGTTACATATGTGTGTCAGTGGGGCCAACTCCAGCTCTCTTTCATTTATTCATTTTCTGTGGGATTTCTGGAAGCATGGCTTCCAGGCTAGAAAGTTTTCAGCCGCTATTTCAAACTCTTGCTTCTTCTGCCTCCCCTTCTCTTTCTTGTGATTCCATCACATGCATGTCATGACATTGGTAGCTATACAACAATCTTTACATTCTCTGTTATTTTCATTTTTCAGACATTTTCTCTGTTTTTCATTTGGGGAAGTTACTGATTAAGCTTAGGGAGTCTTCCTTCATCACGTCTAAGTTACTAATGAGCCTAGTAAAGACTTTGTCATTTCTATCGATGGTTTGGTCTCTGGGCCTTCATTTAGAGTCTGTAGTAGATTGCGCACACTATTCATATACTACTGGGTTTTCTATACTTTCCCTAGAAACTCTCTCAGTGTATTGGTCACAAGGTTTTCAAAAATTCTTCATCACTCGAAGGATTTGATAACTTCTTGAGGTGATGCCAATACCAAGTACCTTAGTCTACCAAGAGTGTACTTGAAATACATCACACTTTACCCATAAATAGACAAAACCATATTGTTTCTGTTAAAATGTTACAAGAACCATTGCTGATCTGATAATGCCAGATACCACTGTAGTGTCTGATGGTTACTCTTATGCTGGGCTAGAGGAACTGAACTGGTAAGCAGACCCTTAGCAGCAAGGCAGTGAGATGGTGGGGACAAGGCATCTTCTGTATTCCTGTGGTTGGATTAGGAACTTTCTGGGAGTGTGTGTCCCTGGATTATGAACTCCACCAGTACTTCTCAGGTCCTGTTCATGTGAGGTGAGGCAGGATGGCTACAGGAGATGACGGGGTTCCATTTTTCCTTCCTTAAGGTAGGTTACAGTCTGATAAAACCCATCCGTTTAGCTTCTGGGAGAATCGATTCTTCTAAATGCTGATCTTGGCAAGAACAGACAGCTCTGGCAGACATCAAGAGTTCTGTCTCCCCTCCTTCCACCAAAGCATAGAGTGATTTTTTTTCTTCAGTATTTACTGTGAAAATGCTCTGGGGAATCTGGAAATAAAACTCACAAAGTGTAGGGTGCCTGATGACTGACCAAGAGCTCTGCATTTCTTCAACAATGTGTCCACGCTGAGTCCCCAGCAATTTACCTACTACAGTCCAGGTTGTCCCACTCTCTAGCCCATCTCAGGGAGGTTTCTGCTTGAGCTTTCACTCCAGTAGGATGGAATTCTTACAGTCTGATTGTATATCTTTCTAATTTGGGGAGCTGCAGTCTGCCCTGGGACCTCATTTCTCTGAAAAATAAGAAAAGTTGTTGAGTTTTTAGTTTGACCAGATTCTTACTTTTTAAAAACATATTTTTATTTTAAAATCAGAACATATGTGTGTATGTGTATATGCATACATGCATGTATGTATGTGTGTATACATGTTTGTATGTATGTATGTATTTTGTATGTGTATGTATGTCTGTATGTGTGCATACATGTTTGTATGTATGTATTTTGTATGTACGTTTGTATGTGTATGCATGTATGTGTGTGTGTGTATGTATGTGGTTTCATACATGCTGAGTTGGTTACTGTGTCGTTCCCCTTGCTCCGCAAGTTTTTCATAACTTTTTTGGATGCAGGCTCCCTTTCTTCTGTCCTCCTTTTCAGAAGACCATCTCAGTGTGGCAGAGGATGTGTCTTACCTGGATCAGTATGACCTTGAGCTCCACAGGCTTGGTGATGTACCCTGAGAGCCTTGTTCACCTGGATGTGTTTAGTGACCAGAGCATCTCTGTCTAAAGCCTTAAGTTCCTTCCTCCATTTTCAAGCCTGTGTAGCAAAAAATTCACATTCTTTTTGGTCCACTGACACTTTGTCCACCCCTGTCGAGCCCTATTTGGTCTGGACACACCTATCAAGCTTGTCATACCACTGGATTGGCATACAATACTTCTTTAAAGTGATATGTTCAGGTAGACTTTCAGATGTGTAGAATCTGAAAAGTCCTGGGAATTTTACAATTGTTAACACTAAGAACACATAATTTGCATTGTTTGTGAGGTTTTCGGAGTCAAGAGAGCTGCAAACTGGCCACTTCAGGCCACTCAGAGGAAAGAACCCATTCTCCTTTTTCGTTATTTTAAACCTTTTTAGTGGTTCTTTGTGAATTTTACATCATGCACCCCAATCCCAATCATCTCTCTGTCCCCTCATACCTGCCCTCCTCCTTGCAACCTCCCCACAAAAATGAGGGTGAAAAAATTTCATTGCAGGAGCTGTAGTGTGTCATAGTGTGTCCCACATTTTATACACTTTTCTTTGCTTGCAAATGTTCATTGCAATGGCTCGTTGGTCTGGTTCAAGGCCTCTGGCTTCTGCTAGTCTACTAATATTGGATCCTTACTTGGACTCCTCTTGGATATTCTGTTGTTGCCCTGTATCATGAAGATCCGGCAGCTTTAGATCTGTAGGTACAGCCCCTTCACATGCTCCGGCAGTTCATCAATGCGGTAGATGCTGATATGGACTAACTCACAGCCCCAGACCTGGGCCTGAGAGGTATCTGAGCTGGTCAGTCTCCTAGGTCTCCTGCAGTCCCCATATTACCAGGCTGAGCTCTCCAGCACTGTCCTAGCTAGCTCATCCATTGTCTCAGCCAGTAAGGGGATAGGACAACTCTCCTGTTCTCCTTACCACCATGGCCAGCTCTACTGTGCTGCTTAGATGAGATGCAGGGTCCACTCTACATAGTGCTGCAGCTGGTGATGGATGGGGCCAGCTCTCCTGTTCTCATGACCTCAGGGTCAGCTCTCCTGCCTGCCACAGGTGGCAAGGGATGAGGTGAGGAGGAGGGCATCAGAGCCCATTTCTTATACCTCCTATAAAAGAAGACTCTTTAGAATGAGCTACTCTCTCACGGGCCTGCTCCTTGAAGCAGAGCTTAATAAAATGTTAATACATAATGAAATTGGCAGGAAATCTGTTTTAAGTGTGGTAATTTGAAATTACTAATATTTGGATGTGCTTATTCATTTTTACTTAAAGAATTAAATCTTGGTTGAGTATTTGATGTTCCAGGAAAAAGAGCATTTTCCACATTGTTCAGAGCTGACTGATATTTGAATTTAGTGATCATCAATACTGATAACACTATTTCACATAAATACATGATGCAGAAGGCATAAGTCTTTAGGGCCATTTCAGACATTCCAAGCTAAGTCCATTCAATGATTGATTTTTTAAATGAAATATTAGTCAGCAACAGCAATTTTTAAAGATTTATTTTTATCCTTAAAAGTGTGTATACATATGTGTATCTGTATGCAGATGTATTGATATGTGAGTGCAGGTGCCCTCAGAGTCAAGAAGAGGGTATGAGATCCCCTGAAGCTGGAGTTACAATTGTTTATGAATCATGATATGAGCTTACTGGATATCTAGCTCCAGTGCTCGGATGATCAGCAAACACTCCTCAATAGCAAACACTGCAGCTCCACAAGCAGCAATTTTTAAAACCACAATATTCTAAATCCTCCCAACCCAATTCAGTGATATAACAATTTTATGCTTACACATTGATGAATGACAATAAAAATGGTTTTGTTTTCCTTAATTAAATTATTGGTTTTTTTTTTTTTTTTTTTTTTTTTTTTTTTTTTTTTTTTAGAGCTGGAGACTTTGTGTTTATAGGGAAAATACTGCAGCTCACATCACGTAGTACTCTCAAGCTGGAGAGAAGTGGTTCAGGCTAATTGCCTTTGTTAGAGTTGCTTGCTGTGTGGGCAGGTGCAGTGTGAAGTGCGCATGCTCTGTGTTCAGAACCAAGGTGGCAGGGATGTCAGGTGATGGAACACAGGTGCGCACCACCAGAAACACTTCGGATTCACTATGCACTACTGATTTTGAATTAATTTGGGGCAGCTGACCATTCATAAATTTTTTTATGTTGTGCCCACCTTTTTGTGATCCCACATTCAAGTATGACCACCCCACATCCGAGAGGTCTTGACTCACAGTTTAAATTACAATCTAAGTAGAACATAGGGCAGTGAGGATGAAGATGGGAATAGTCTGACAGTAGCAAGGAGAAGCGCCCTAAAAAGGAGCAACAGTGTCTGCAGCAGCTACTACTATCCCTGTTCCCGGGACATGGTGATAGTCTATGTCCAGGATGCTCTTGCCTGCCTACATCTGCTCTGTACCTGAGGTCTTTCCTTTAGATGTCCAGAAGATCATGCTTCTTCTCTGTGAACATGACATGAAAGAAGTAACACTCCAAATAGCCCTCAGCCAGTAACTGGCACAGCTGGTATGAAAACAGCCCAGCTGTTTCTGCCCACAGTCTGGACAAATGGGTTTTGTTTCTCAGAATTTCTCCCACAGGACTCAGCTTTAGTCACCCACGACTGGCAATGCTGAACTTCCTCTTTCCTTACCAATGCATTCATAGTAGCCAAAGGAAAATGCTTTGTAAAAACATTCAGATGCATCCATCGGTGCATTTAAACTTTGAAGTGACTGCGAGGAAATGCTGGAACTGTGGTAGGTTGGTCTGCCTAGAGAAGATCGTTGGGGGACTGTATCTTGTCCTGGTTGGACTGTTACTCTGCTTCCTGCTTGTCACGGAGGCTGCTCTGCCATGATGAAATGACGCCTCTAAACCCATGAGCAAAAGGAACTTTTGATCTTTGCTTGGAGCATCAAGCATCCAGTTGCAGGGGTGATAAAAATGATCACATACTCTAAGACATCTAAGCTTTAAATTTATCTGGGACACTATCTGGATTGGAGCAAAACTGAGGAGACCCACGAATAAGTGCTAACGTTTTCCAGGGCCAGACCTTGGCCTCAGCCTTAGCAGGTACAGTAGCAAGCTACCTCTTGAAGTTAGCTGAAGAACAGCAGAATTACCTCAAGAGGAAGGAAAGAGATCTCCAAAACACAGTTCAGGTGTCCCCAAAACGTCCTACAATTGATCAGAAAAAAAAAATACCCCTAAGCCTGTCACCCAGGGACTCCCTTGCCACCCTTGCGATGAGCTCCTGCTCTTCCCAGGGCACATCTTTCTGGGCAAACATGTGCTTCCCGTGCAGCCTCAGCAGCTACTACTCTCAACCCTGCTCCTGATAGGCCTCTGACCTTTCGCCCCTGTCCCTGGGAGGGAAAGAATCACCAGCTCTGCCAGGAAGGAGCAAGAAGGAAAAGCGAGTTCCTTCCTAGCACATTTCCTCTCTGTTTCCCTGAGATGAAATCTCCCCTTTGAGATAACCTTCATCACGATGCTCACAGACCAATGTCAGGTCAGCAAAAAACCCATTCTGTTCATGGAGATGAGATTGGAAATGTATTTGTGAGTGTCTCTGTGTGGAGAATTCTTCCCTTTCATTTCAGCTTTCATGAAGGAACTTCTATTCCCATGAGAAAGCACTTCAAAACATTAGATTAAAAAAGAAAGAAGAAAAATGAAACCCATTATAGCAATGGCTTCTCTCTTCTGTTTTGTTCTTTCTTCAATTTGTAAAATGCACACCAAAGACCATTAGGGAACATAATTTGAATCGCTTCACTCTAAAATTAAAGTGTTGAAAGGAAAAAAAAATACTGCAGCAAAATGAAAACCAGCCTTCTCTTGTTTTCTAATACCTGAACTTATTATAACTTTCATTTTTGAATTTGTACAGAGTACTTCCCCCAGACTAAAATTCCACATATAGATTCTATGGAAAGGAATATGCATAAACTATTACTTAAAATGCCATGTTCTTTTTTTTTTTCTTGCTGTTGTTTAATGTTAACCTGTATTCGTATATCCACACAGATTCAGTAGAATGGCTGGGCAAACCAAGCTACAATTTATGTGTATGCTCAGCAAGAGTCAAGCTGGGACCTCAGAACTCAAGGATCTTTGGGTTATTTATAAGCAGTATAAGTTGAAATGTTCACACCAGCCTCATAGGGTAGGTATTTCTCTTTCCATTTTATAATTGTAGAAATGGAGGCTAAGAAAGTTTACCTTCTGCCAGTCATATAGTCAATAGATGACTGTTAGGAGCTAAACCATATTCCCTCAGAATTTATATACTGACACTGCAACCCTAGTCCCTCAAGTAGTAAATGTATTTGGAGATAATGAAATGGTTAGACTGGATCCTAACCTAATCCAACAGGTGTCCTCATAAGAAAAGAAAGAGTCTAAGGATCTGTGTGCCTGGAGCGAGACCATGTGAAGGCTAAGGCAGCCATCTACAAGCTGGGAAGGAAGGCCTGGAGGAAAAAACCAATTCTCAGATATATTGATCTTGGATTCCTAGTTCCAGAATTATGAAAAAAGAAATTGATGTTGGTATGACAGCCAGGCTGTGGTGCTTTGCCAGGGAAGCCTTAGAAAACTAATTACAGAGACCAGATCCAGAAGGGTGGGCAGTGACACCATTCTAGGTGAGCAGTTTGCTGGTATCAGACCTCAGGCCATGGCTGGAGTCTCAGAGTCAGGAACTAACCCTCTTCACACTGCAGTGTCAGAACTGGAAAAAGGACAGTGTGAGCCTGTACCTTGTTTCAATATACTCCTCCTGACCACTTTCAGTAGACATTGTCCCAGAGATGTGATGGTTAAAGGGTCAGCCCCCTCTGACCCATGGAGGTCTTGCTAGCATGGCAGGAGAAAGGATGAACCAGGCTTTTGCTCAGTGACCTGGATAAGCTCCATTCCAAATGTGAACACACGGTCTCCCCTGCCGTAGAGGCTGCATCCATTCGGTGGTCATCTTCCTGGTGTGTAGGAGAGGCACTCTAGGTGAAAAGTTGCATTGATCCATTGGTCACATTGAAGGGGGCATCTTCCCCCTTTCAAAATGCCCAATGCCTCTATAACGAAGGAAGGAAGGAGTTATTTTTCACCTATCTGCCTGTCCTCCAACACCACCATTTTCATAGGCAAAATTTTCACTCTGCATCCCCTCTGGCTTGGGTAGAGTCCCATCTTAGCTCATAAGACCCTCTTATGACTCTCACTTGCTCTATGAGTTAGCAAATATCTGAATCTTTGAAACTTGATATATGTGATAGGCAGGTTCTCCAAGCCCAGCCGTCAGAGCAGGGGCCTTTTTGGTACAGCTCAAAGGGCAGTTTGGGGAGATCTGTTCCTCCAGAGAACTCGAGGACTTCATAACAAATTTGAGAATATCCTCAGGCCAGGATGTGGTGTCAAGGCAGGCTTTAGCATGCAGAGCATAAAGATGCCTGAGCTTGTTAACTGTTGAACCTAAAAATAAACCCAACCCCACTCTACCCAACTCTGTCTCCTTCCTGGCAAGATAAAAGCACCAAGGACTTCATTCTGTCCTTCTGGAGGAATCGCTGGGCTCAAGAGAACTCGGAAAATCTCAGTGGAGGCCTCAGGATCTCTCTGAATGGGGCAAGCAGCTTGCCTTGGCAGATACAGTATCTGAGCATCCCTTCCTTGCCTGAAGAGGCCAACCAGGAATAGTGGACTCTGGAGGGATACCACAGTAGTGTTGACCTTATGACCTCAAAACTGCTGAGAGCTGTGAGCTGAAGAAGGAACGCTATAAACACATGGCATTGAGATAATAGAGGTCAACCAAAGGAGCCTCTTCTTATTCTAATACTTACTTGCTTTAGATATCCCACGATGAGCTGTCTTATTTATACTGTTCCCCAGTCACACATGTGCATGTGCATTGCCCAGAGACAGAATGAAACACCCAACACTTGCTTCTGTAGGTGAGAAGCCACTGCCCACCTTCTACATGTGAGTGAGTGTTCTCTCTCCTTTGTCGGTGAGAAGCTTCATGTATCCCTTGGAGAATCTTTTCTCCTGTGACATCAAGTCATTTTGTTAGAGTCGAATGGGATCTACAGTTTCTGGCCAGTCTCAACACTTAAGCAAGAGAGGCAGAGAGGGAGGAGGGAGGGAGAGGGAAAGGAAGAGAAGGAGAGAGGAAGGGAGGGAGAGAAAAGGAGAGAGAAACAGAGAGAGATAGAGAAAGAGAGAGAGATGAATGAATGGGAGAGCAAAATAAGAAAAGTACACAAATTATGTTATAAAATTGTCAAACTGAAATCCATCATTCTGAACAATGGATAGATATTAATACAACAAAACAAACATATGAACCCTACAGTAGAAACAGATCGGACCAACCTAGCATCTGCTCTCTTGGACAAATGCTCCTTTCTGCAGTCATTTCTTCGAGGAGTTATCTTTTCATCCTTGCTAATATCACTCATATGCAAATTAGTCTGACCCAAGATGCTTATGCTGGAAAGCTGAGGTCACCCTCACTGACAGGAGGCAGGCTGCCTTTGCCTTCAGGATGAAGTTGCTATGCTCAGACCTGGCACCTACAGTCAGACCTCATAAACTCATAGATTCTGCATTTCAACACTGGTTTTCCTCAGCTAATCCTCTATTTTGGTATCTGTGCCTGCAATGATGCTATACAGAAGCAAAGAATCTGCAATATTCCAGTAATGATGAACAGTCCAATGTGACCTGAGCCGGGCTGGATAAGAGAACACGGCCTGCGCTGTTGCTACAAGGTATCTACCACTCCTTCTTCAGTGCTGAGAATGTCAGGAAGTTTTTTTGTGCTGCAAAAGAACCTACTTTATTTTACACAGCTCTGAGCAAGGCTTTCTGTTTCTGTTTCTCTTGCTTTTGACCCTGAGTTGAGATCAGTGCTATTGCATAGGGGCTTTCTTGTTAGCTCCTCCATTTAGTAAAGGACTCGGTGATTTTATTATGAGTCCGTTTCCTTAGCCCAGGATCCTCAAATTTCACCTCTCACCACCAAAGCCTCATCCCATCCCAAACTCCCCACTCTCTTCTTTCATCTGACCTCCCCTCAAGATCCTAGATGAGGTCTGAATTTCAGAATATGCTGCTCTTTCCCATCTAAAGACACTCTTGGTGACTCCTATAGAGCAAAGCAGAGAGTAGCAGCAGCGTGTGCAGCCTGTGCAGCCTGTACAGTCTGTGCAGCCTATGCAGTCTATGCAGCCGTGCAGCCTGTGCAGCCTGTGCAGCCTGTGCAGCCTGTGCAGTCTGTGTTATACCTTGGGTCCACTTCTCCCATGCACTTTATGAGTCTAAGCCTATGGTCTAGTTTACATAAATCCCATCAAGGAAAACTGGAACACATAGAGGTGTCCCCTAATTTTGAGTGCATGTGTTTGTGTGTGTGTGTGTGTTTCCTCCTCTTTCTGTGTGTGTCTGTCTTTTTCTATATTTCTCTCTGTGTGTCTGTCTCTGTTTCTCTGTGTGTTTTTCTCTGTGCATGCATGTGTCTGTCTGTCTCTGTTTCTGTGTGTGTGTGTCTGTCTCCTGTTTTTTTCTCTCTCTCTGTGTGTGTGTGTGTGTGTGTGTGCGCGCGCGCCCTTGAAAAGGTGGAAAGGTTTGTGTTCTATCATTCTCTACGTTATTATCTGAAAGACTGTCTCTCACTGAATCTGGCACACATCAGTTCAGCCACACTGGCTGTGCAGGGAGCTCTAGGGTCCTCCTGGCTCTAAAGACCAGTACTGAGATTAGAGGAACATGCTACCAAGCCTGGCTTTTTTGTATGGGTGTCAGGGATCTGAATTCAGGCCATACTTGTGCATCTCGCACTTTACCCGCTGACTCATCTCTCTACCCCTCTCTTAATCCTTGGCAAAGTATTTTCCTAAGTGATTCCTAAGTGAAGAAGGAGAGGAAACTGGGAAGGCAGTAGTGAGGAAGCAAGGAAAACAGAGAAGGATGGTTTAAGAGGGTGGGGTGGGGGTGGACTAAAATCAGTTGCACGTGGAGGCAGCTGTGCTTTACAACCAATCTGGGCAGAGAATGATCAGGCAGAAGTACTAGCCATAGCCAATCCTTGTCTAGAGTTTGGGGCCTACATTCTGAGACTTTAATATCACCCAGAAAGGGCTCTCCAGGGCTAAGGGCTGTCCAGCACTAAGGGCTCTCCAGGACTCATAGACTTCCACTGTAGGATTCCCAAGAAGCCTTCCTGAGGAAGAGAGTCAGGGCAAAATCCTCATTTGTCCTTAGCCAGCTTTCGAAACTGGGTTCCTCATCTTTCTTTGCACCTTTAACTGAACACCATTCTTCTGACATTCCATGGCTCAGCATCTGCTCTGGGTCCTCTCAGCACTGTCAGATCTACCCTCGTCTGACCTGGGCCTCCCTGGCCTGGAACTCTTTGGATCAGCTAGCACAATAAGAACATGCTGTTCTGCTGTGTTCAGGTTGAGATTTTCTAGAATGACTGCCAGTCCTTCCTGGACCGGAGGGCTCAAGATGCATGCTTATGTTTTGACCCGGCTGTGCCCCTCCACCCAGTATATTTAGGTTTAATCTCTAACCAAATGTGACTTCCTTTGGAGACTGAGTTGTTTTGTCATTTTCCATCATGTGGGGTACCCAGTGAGAAGGCGGTCCTCTGCCAGATCCTATCTTAGACCTTCTAGTCTTAGAACCATGATAAAATAAGCCATGTTCTGTAGTATTTGGCCATGGTGGTACAAGCAGATTAAAGTAATAGATGTATAAACAATTCCTTGTCTTGGTTATCCAATGAAATGTAAAAGGAAGGCTGCTTCCGTGGGTGCATTACTGGATATGTACAAAGGGTCAGCATGTGAATTATTAGACCAAGCTGCAGACCAAAGTATATACTACAATAATCATTTCATCAAAAGCACAGGAAGGGGAAGGCAATTCATACTGTGCTGCACCAAGACTTACTGGACCAGCTAGCAATGTCCTCCATAGTCACAGGACATAGGTAACATGGAGTTGCTGTATGCCAGTCTGTGCTGCCAATTCTTCTCAATTCCAAGGACAAAACTACATCCTCGTGTAGAGGCCTTGTGTGCAAAGAGAGCGCCCAGCTATGCAGAACAGATTTACAAATCAAGTTGACCAACGACAATTCTTTCCTTAGGATTCTTTTTTTTTTTTTTTTACATCAATTCTCTTGTCATTTCCCTCCATGTTCTGACTTTTCTCTGTTGACGTGGAAAGTTAAAGTCTCACATCTAAAGTTCTAAAGTAAATGACTTATATGTGACACTTTACAAAAAGGGTAATGAGCATCCGAGGGTTAAAGTCCTCAAGATTTTACAATAAATGCTGAAGCTGATTTCACAAAGGGCTGAGGACAAGGGGAAATTGCTCCTTGAGAACGTTGCTAGCAACTGTTTCAAGGCTGAGAACAACTGGACATATAATCAGAGAGAATCCAGCCTTGATTATAGTGGATTATAGCACGAGCCATCATCATACCGCAGTAATTATGTGTCAGCAGTTAGGCCCTCACATTCTTTTTTTAGAAAATTACTACAAGCTTTACAGGAATAGATCCAAGATAACAAGAGGCATAAGGATCTCAGCAAGAATCCTTTGTGACTAAGGAAGTGGCATTGTGCCCTCCTTCAGTCCTCCACTGCTAAACTCTCCCAAATTAAACCCTTACTGTCCAGGACAGCAAACTGCAAAGCATTATATCATTTTTCTTCTTTTTCATCCATTCCCATGTAAAGTAGATGCATTCCTTTAGAGCATACACATGATAAAAAAAAGTTTTAAAACAGCAAAAGGGCCAAATGGTACTTGCTGGCTTAGCAATGCAAATACTATACTACTTAGAGTCTCGTATCTTGCCTAAGACTTAGAATGTCAGTATCATTTACCAAAAGTGATGAAAACATTTTATTGTTTTGGACACCATAAGTAAATAAAAGATGCTATTTAAAAATGAAATCAGGAAATGTTCTATTCTGTGGTTTTTAAGAAAATAGGATTTCTTAAAGTCAGTGCCCACTCTATTAACCTCTAAAATGATTTTCTTAAAGGTTTTACCTGATTTTCCTTTGTCCGAGTGCTATGAACCAGGTGGCCTCCATTCATGTGTTCACATATCAGAGAACACAGATTAACACTTATCAGGCTCACTGATTAAACACACAATTCAGTTACACTTTTGGCATGACTTTTTGTAAAGGATGGGGCATGACTACATTATCAGTGGTACACAGATAATTAAGTAACTGTGGCTTCAGCAAAGCCCTTGTTGCAAAAAAAAAAAAAAAAAAAAAAATGAGATAGATGCAAACTCATTGTAAAATCTGGGCAAAGTTTGTTTTCAATGAAAATGTGACTGTGTATCTTACTTTTACAAAGTGCTCCTTTCCAAAGCAGCAGCCAATTAGGTATTCACACAGCTTCATGTGAAAATAGAGCTCAGGACTGGAGAGATGGCTCAGTGATTAAGAACACTGACTGCTCTTCCAGAGGTCCTGAGTTCAATTCCCAGCAACCACATGGTGGCTCACAACCATCTTTTATGGGATCTTCTGGTGGGTCTGGGAACAGCTATGGTGTAGTCATATACATAAAATAAATAAATCTTTAAAAAAGTTAATAGAGCTGAAGGGACTATATTCCATGGATTAATCTGAGTCACAGAAATATACAGGGCTCAAAAACAAACTTTTAAATGCCACAGAATAGAGTTAGACCACGGAACTTATACCAGACAGATCTCCAAATTATTAGAGAAAGAGTAGAAGTATCCTAGTTTCTCTGAGTGCTTGGTGATTTCCACCCTGTCTGCTTCTGTCCCACTGATCATCTCGTCCCTTCCTAGTGGGATTTGGGAGAAAATGGCCTAAACTGTGCTTGGTGAAAGCTACAAGCTATTCCTAAATTTTCTACATGAGCAGAGAGGATGGGAAAATACTACATTGTTAATGCAATTTTGGTGTCTCACATCTTTCTGCTTCTTTTCCTTTTTTAAATTTCTGCCTCATTTTTAATGTCTAAGATGCATATCACCTCATCCAGCAAATCTTCTGTGGAGCTTTGCAGGAGACGGAAGACCTGCAAGGGGCTTATATTGCAGTATACAGGTAACCATGGCGATTGTTACCCAAGGGCATTGTTTTTCTCCCATCCTGGGGGTTCTCGCTAGCACATTCCTTTGTAACTGGCTTGAAGCGTAGCATTTTTAAACCAATCAGGCTATTTTTATCAATATTTTATTCCATGGCATGCAAACATTTGTTATTTGTTCTCTGTTAGACACCCATTAAGTTCACTAATTTTAAAGTGTCCTCTAAGCCTTATTTACAATGGCATTCAACTGTTGCAATTTAGAGTTTATACTGGGGAATGAAGACTACAGCTGGGATAAATCCTTTTCTCTCCATTTTTATTTTTTTTATGTCTGATTCTTTTGAGTGGCTTTTATACACAGCCAAGATTAGCATTGTTTCGGGTTTCCTTAGGCATCATTCCCAAACAATTTTCTGTTTTCCAACATGCAGCTACTGAAAAAAATGTCTTACCACATGACATTGGAATTGAAAGTTGTTATAATAACTGAAGAAAAAACAAACAAGCTCTTGCTTTCCATTTTCTTATGCAGGTGACTGTCACTTAGCTTTCTCCCTAGAAAGATAATGGAGATTAACATTCTTATTATGCATCTATAATTTACATCTAGATCTGTGTGTCCTCAAGTCTAAACAACCAAGGATCAAAAATATTTGAGGAAAAAAAGTCTCTGACCCTCACTAGTCCCTTTACTTCTGCACCTCAGTGTTCTTTTAGCAAATTCTTCCATGGATCCTGATGTGGCAGCACACACCTTCAATGCCAGCATTTGGGAGGCAGAGGCAGAGGCAGAGGCAGAGGCAGAGGCAGAGGCAGAGGCAGAGG
>NW_022196906.1:88149414-88156910 GCF_008632895.1 Mastomys coucha | reverse complement strand
GGGGCCGGGGCAGGGGCAGAGGCAGAGGCAGAGGCAGGTAGATGTCCAGCCTGGTTTACATAGTGCATTCCAGGACAGCCAGGGCTATGTAGAGAGAGACCCTGTCTTAAAAAAACAAACAAACAAAACAAAACACCCCCCCCAACCCAACCTTCTAAGGCAGGGGGCACACAGTATAAAATTATGCAGAAATTTTTAGAGAACCTTTGCTCTCACTGAAAGAACCACTGCTTGGTAGCAAGGTGTGTAACTATGATTCTTGCCAAGTTTTACAGAGTTTAGAGCATGGCCCAGAGACTTTGGGGTTTTCATCATTAAAATGATCGTCAAAAAAAAAAAAATCATCTCACTGAAAATATAGTTTTTGGGTCATTGTCCTGAAATGATTTTATGAGATTCAAGCAAGAAAAGTATGTTCTTCTATCTACCATCTACTTAAGTAGTATTTGCTATTATAAGTAATCTAATGATTTATAGATGGGTGTGCAGGTTATATGCAAATACTAAGCTGTTTTATAGAAGGGACTTGGCATCTATGGGTATTCTGAAACCAGTCTCCATGAGTATTGATTGATGACTCTATATCACTTAATCTTTATTACAGGACAAATATTAACCCCATGTTACAGATAAAAACTTAAGTCCCAAGAAATGAAATAAGTTTCCTTAGCATTAGATCACCAACAGGTAAGGAAACTGGTTAAGTTAAACTGAGGGATTTTCCTTAGGATATCATTCAGGCAAACACATTAGCATAGACCAGAACAGAAACTAAGCGGAATGTGATTCTAACACTTGGCTTGATAGTATTAACAATACAGCTCTAAATGTGCTTTTGTTAGTCAAAAACAGTTCAAACGAAATCTCTTGAAATTCTTGATACATCCTTTCCTTACATCACCAGCCAAAAGCCCGTCCCCTTTTACCTGTGAGAGGATCACTTATTACCAAACTCCCGGGTTCAGATACTCATTTTCTCACAGTATGTAATTTTTTCATTTTAAAAGGATTTGTGCATCTGCTAAAATAAGAAACAGCCCATTTAATACTGGCTTATTTTCAGAATAAAAATGATGTATCCCCTCAAAGGCTGTCTTAACAAGGCAGTTTTTGTTCCCACTGCTTCTAGAAGAAAGGAGATTTTCATTTTCCAGAACCTTGAGGACTAGTCAGCAGGTGACCACTCAGAGACACCTGATCCAGGTTGGGGGTGCAGGGATGGGGGTTGTTTGAGCTAAGGATGGAGAAATGCTGGGAGGACCCTTAAGAGCCTGGCTCATGTAAACAGACTGGTTTAGACCAGCTGCTCTGGGAATGAAAACTCGAAGGGGGCCACTAATGGAGCTTAGCTGGGCCATACACAGCTCGAAATGACTGCGCTATCCCCTTAGGAAAACAATAACAACCTTCACGGTGTTCTTTAAGAATCCATGCTTTATGTAAATGTCTCTTTTGGGGTAAGACAGTACAGAGGGGATAGGCTTAGAAGTAAGTTCTTTAAATGGAAGCAAGCTGGAGTTCCCTGAACTGCTAGTATCTTGGATTTAGGCCAGATTTTAACCTTGAAAAAAAAATAGTCATGACTTTGCTTTGTACTTCATTCATGAGTGATAAGATGGAGCTTGGTGCTTGGATCCTAAAATAAATCTGAGCTGCAGGGAGAAAGGCACCAAAATGCCAGCTTGTTCAGATGTGACCAGAACTCTGTCTTAGGCCAGCTTGTTCACATGTAACCAGAACTCTGTCTTAGGCTTGGCAATGCCACAGCTGATCTGAACTTGGTCAGGGTCCAGCTGCTCTAAGAGGCCACTGGCCACTGAGGAGGTTTGGGATACCAGGAATCCAGGCAGTTGGAGGCTGAGGCAGGAGGTTTGCTGTAACTTCAAGGCCAGCCTGGGCTGTCTAGTGAGTTTAAATTGTGCTGTAGATGAGTTCACATGAGACCAGATCAGACAGCTTCTTATTGAACTTCTTAATGATACATCATTTTTATTGTGAAAATAAACCAATATCAGATAGGGCTTTTCTTGCTTTAGCATAAGCATCCTTTAAAAATGTAAAACATTACACACGGTGAGAAGTATCTAAACCCTGGAGCTTGGTAATAAATGATCCTATTCCTGCTTTGGGAAAAAAAATCATCAGAAGAATTCTCAGCAGAAAGCTCAACTTGAACTTCTGGATTGTAGTGGGTTTGATTTAATTAAATTAATTATTTAACTAAACAAAACTTCCTAAGTCCAGCTGATTCATCAGAGGTGGCAGCTCTGTGGCAATCTAATCCCACATGGCAACAAATGGTAATGTTGGCAGTGACTGTCTAGTGATCTTCTCCAGAGGGACACTAGGGTTCTTCTGTGGCCAGACTCTGAAGTCTAACAGAAAAGTCGATGTAACTTGACTAAGAGGCTGATCTAGTCAGTCCACCAGAACGCTACCAGATGACATTGTCCCCAGTGATTTTGCTGACCTACAACTAGACTTTTGTCTCTGATCTGTAACTTGGTTATAACAGCAACCTTATTTCTTACAACTTGGGAAGACTCACATTAAAGGTTCCTCAGAAAACAGTGCTATACTCCAAAATAGCTATAATTTCTATAAAAGAATTCATATAATCATTTACTCTTAAAATAATAATAATCATAATACTAGTAACAATAACAACAATAACAATAATAGTAACAATAACAATAACAACAACAATCATAATAATTTTGGCCCTGGAGATGACCTAGTTGTTTAATATTCTTACTTCTCTTGAAGGAGACTAGGGTTCAGTCCTCAGCATCTACATCAAAAAATTGACAACCACCTGTAACTCCAGTTTGACCAGAGGGGGCAGTCTTTCCCAGCTTCTGTGGGCTCTTGAGAGCAAATGATATACATAAAGTCACATGAGACATATAAATATAACATAATTAAGAATGTTTAAAAATGGTTAAATTTGTCCTTAAACTTCTTTATTTTTATGACCTAATTTTAAAATCTTTACAAAAAGATTCTGAATAAAATGTAATATATAAGTAATTTGGGATATTTTGTAAAAATGTTCAAAATTCTGTGTTGAACTTTGATGATCCTTCTTGTTAGTGCCCTGTGTAAGTCAACATGATTAAATAGAAGAGAATTTTCCTCTCTAATCTCTTCTTCCTAGTTAGTTTATGGAACCCCGCATGTACCATACCTCTGCTCTTTGCTAATTCATTTTACTTTCAACCTGTTATCAAGTGTACTATCACCGTGTTACTTAATCCATCTTTGGCTTTTTGAAACTATGTAGCCCAGGCTGGCCTCAAAGTTATGACATCACCAAACATTGTGATTATAGGTATTTGCCATCACATATAACTTTATACATTTTCATTTTGTTGTTTTACTGTTTGTGTTGCTTTGGTTTGCAGCAAAGCAATACATAGGTGAATTTAATTGAGGGATGGATTTTAGAAAACTCTGTGCTTCCTGGGAAAGTTCAGGGCCCCAAAAGTTGCTAAACCATGAAGCCTGGAGCCCGAGAGAAACAAAACAAAACACAGCAGAAAAAGAGTCCCAGGAAACATTTACTCTGCCTACTTGAGAATTGGGCCCATTTCTACCACACTCCAGGATTTAAATAATGCATAAGCCCTTCTCCATCCATTCTCATTAACTATTCATCCAGAAATATTACTGAGCATCTCTACCCAGTGTCAAACACTGACTGTCACAGCAGCAACCATAGAGAGAGAACAATGAAGTTTGTAGTTAGAGCTCGGGGCTACAGGTCTTCATATGTTTTCCTTGACATGATAATCAAGATTACTGTAGTTGGAAGGTAAAGTAATCAAATATTGTTCATATTTTTAAACATATTATTTTATGTCTTATAATAGTTACCAATTATTTTCTATAAATAAATACTTCATCACTTCCTGGTCAATGCCAGAACCTTGTTTCTTTGAATTTCTACCAGCAAAGGATTCATTAGTGTTTATGAGGTGCTGAGCAGTAACTAAAAGGTTGGAGAGAAATAAACAATCCATGCCCTCAAGGAAACTACAGGAAGCTGTAAGCCAAGGTGAATTAAGTGGGACAGTCTAAATGTGTGTAGTTTGTTGTTGTTGTTTTGAAGAATAAAAACATCAATCTTAATTGAAAGATAGAGAGATGGTAGTAGTGAGATGGCCCAGTGGGTAAGGACACTTGGCCCCAAGGCAGACCACCCCAGTCTGTTTGATCCTCTAGTAAGAGGAGAAAACTTCTATAATTTGTTCTCTGACCTCTGAATGCATGTGGTGGCACATGTGTTCGTTCCTCCCACTCTCTTAAAAAATAAATCACTTAGAAACACAGAAACAGAAGAGATGCTTATCATTAATGAGAAGATGTTAATTCTCCCCAAGCTGCTACATTGCTTCTAAAAGTTTCTATAAATTCTAATAAGCCTTGCTATTGCTTTAATTTTCCAGCTGTACTGAGGCACACAATGTGGTGTATGGATAGATGGGTACACTGTTAAGTGACCATCAGTAAGGCTGAGTAACAACTCTCCTGCCTCAAATATTGGTAGCACACTTTAGCTGGCTTAGCTAAAAATAGAGAGGAGAGGTGAATAAATGCAGACATGAAAGAGGAGACAAGACAACAGATACCTCAGGATTAGCAAAAGGGTTCTATCTGTCTCTCATGTCACACAAAATGTCAATTCAAAATGGATGGAAGACTTTAAAGTAAGACTCAAACATAGGCAAGGACATACCAAGATGCAGACAAGGACTAGAGAAGAGGTCTAATAGCTCAGGAAACAATACTAAGATTGATACATAGGTTGGAGGAGGAAGTACAGGAGAGGGGCAAATAAGAAGAGAATACAAGGGCCTATGTATAAAATACATAATGCAATTCATCATTGTCTATGCTAGCTTAAATATTAATTACAAATTAATAAGCAAATAAAATTTGAGGTAAACTTTTAAGAGGATTGTAAGAACTACTTGAACATTTATATGCTAACAGTTTGAGTAACCTAAGAACTGAATAATTAAAGGTTGGAGAGATGGCTCAGTGGCTAAGAGTGCTTGTTGCTCAAGTATAAATTCAAATCCCTAGAACCCAGGTAAAAAGCAAGGTGTGGCTATGACCTCAGAACTGTGGTAGATAGAGACAGGAGGGTTGCTGGGGCTTCCTGGCCTCCAACCTAGCTCCTGCTCAGTAAGAAGCCCCGCCTCATGGCAATAATGTGGAAAATGATAAAACAGAATACCAGGTCCCCCTCCTCTGGTTTCCATGACAATGCACAGGTACATGCACCCTCTCTCACACATGAACATACACTACAACTGTGCAGTCTCTCACCTGATAAAAAAAACTTAAGTAAACAAACTTACATCTATGTAAAGAAATTGATAAATTTCTAGAAATATGTACTTTTTAATAAAAGATAAATAGAGATAGCTCAAACAGACCAATAATAAATAGAGAGACTGGCTTGATAATCACAAAGTTCCTTTTAAGTCTGAGAATAGGGCACATGCCTACAGTCCTCGTACTTGGGAAGCTGGTATTAAAGAATTGTGAGTTTGAAGGCAGTGTGGGCTAGTTAATCTTTTCCCAAAACAAACAACTAGCCTTCAAGATTTGCAATAAAAGAACTCTCAGCACCAAATGGAATTTTACCAAATATTCAAGGAAGAAGCAATCTCAATCTTTACTAAAATCACCAACTCCTTTGGAAAATGGAAGGCAGAAGAATATTGCTCTGCTCTGTGAAAGCAATGTTTCCAAAATAGCAGTGACACCACAGGAAACAGTACCACAGAGCATCTCCAGTGACACAGATGTAAACAACCAATTCAACGCTAGCAAAACTAAAATTGACAGCACATCAAAAAAAAAAAAAAAATGAGGGGCTGGCGAGATGGCTCAGCAGGTAAGAGCACCCACTGCTCTTCTGAAGGTCCTGAGTTTGGATGCCAGCAAACACATGGTGGCTCACAACCACCCATAATGAGATCGGACGCCCTCTTCTGGTGCATCTGAAGACAGCTACAGTGAATTACACAGGAGCAAGCAGGGCTGGAGAGCAGCCACACACATGATAGCTCACCGCCATCTGTACAGCTACAGTGTACTCATACACATAAAATAAATAAAATAAATCTTTAAAAAAATGATACCCCATGGCCAAGAGCAATTTACCTCTAGTGGGGTCAGGATGGTTCAAAATATGCATATCAGTGGATGTGGTGCCCAAGTAAGCCAGAAGGAGATGAGGACCCAGGGGGATGCAACTTTTACCAAAATGTAGCACCCATTCAGAAATAGACTCTCAATGAAATAAATATGACTTACACAGCACCCAATCAACATCAAAATAAGTGGAAGAAAGCTACTTGGTGGATTTTGGTAAGTTTGAAGTATCCTTCTCTTTTTTGATTAATTTTCATTGAATGTCTATTTTGTTGGATATTAGAATGGGCACTCCAGCTTGTTTCTTGGGACCATTTGCTTGAAAGACATTTTTCCAGCCCTTTACTCTGAGGTTATGTTTGTCTTTGGTGCTAAGGTATGTTTCTTACATGCAGCAGAATGACTGACCTTGTTTTCATGTTCATTCTATTGGCCTGTGTCTGTTGATTGGGAATTTGAATTCATTGATGTTGAGAGATATTAATGACCAATGATTGTTAATTCCTATTTTTCTGATGTTTGTGGTGTATGTGTGTGTTTCCTTTATTTTATTTTTGCTGGTATGAAATTATTTATTTCCTGTGTTTTCTTCGGTATAGTTAGCCTTCTTGGGTTGGAGTTTTCTGTCTAGTATTTTCTGTAGGGCTGGATTTGTGGATGCATATTGTTTAAATTTAGTTTTGTCTTGGATCTTGCTTTCTCCATCTATTATGATTGTGAGTTTTGCTGGGTATAATAGTCTAGGTATACTTCTGTGGTTTCTTAGAGTGCTGCAAGACATCTGTCCAGGGCCTTCTAGCTTTCAGACTCTCAGTTGAGAAGTTGGGTGTAATTCTGAAAGTTCCAACTTGTATGTTACTTGGCCTTTTTCCCTTGTAGCTTTTAATATTCTTTCTTTGTTCAGCAGAATTAATGTTTTGATTATTATGTGGTGGGAGGGTTTTCTTTTCTATTTCAATCTAATTGGCGTCCTATAAGCTTCTTGTATGTTTATAAGCATCTTTTTCTTTAGGTTAGGAAAATTTTCTTCTATGATTTTGTTGAAAATATTTTCTTGTCCTTGGAGCTGGGATGTTTAACTCTCCTCTTCTACTCCTATTATTCTTAGGTTAGGCCTTCTCATAGTATTCCAGATTTTCTGCATGTTTTGTGTCGGGAATGTTTTAGATTTACTATTTTCTTTGACTGACATGTCAATTTCTTCTATTGTATCTTATCCCTGATATTTCCTTTTCCATCTCTTGTATTCTGTTTGCTTGTATTCATTGTGCTTGTTCTCTTTCCTAGGCTTTCCATCTTCAGGATTGTCTCTGTTTTTTTTTTTTTTT